>NC_050577.1:212050129-212350129 GCF_011100635.1 Trichosurus vulpecula | reverse complement strand
TTCTTGATAATTCATGGAGTCATTCCTTCCACTTACCCAGTTCTAATATTTAAGGAAATATTTTCTTCAGTGAAATTTTGTACCTCTTTTTCCATTTTACTAATTCTGTTTTTAAGAAGTTCTTTTTTTCAGTAACTTTTTGTAACTCCTTTTCCATTTGTTCAATTCTGCTTTTTGAGGAGTTCTTCTCTTCATTGGATTTTTGTGCCTCTTTTACCATTTGGCCAATTCTGTTTTTTGAAGTATTATTTTCTTCATTGTTTTTTTGTGCCTCTTTTACAAAGCTGTGAATTCTCTTTTCATAATTTTCTTGCATCACTCTCATTTCTTTTTCCAATTTTTCTGCCATGACTCGTATTTTTCTTTAACTCTTGCAGGAATTCTTGTTGTGTTTGGGTCCACTTAGCATTTTTCTTTGAGGCTTTAGTAATAGCTCTTTTCACATCTTTTTCTGACTCTATGCTTGGTCTTCCTTTCCACTATAGTAGCTTTTTATGCTGAAATTCTTTTTTATTGTTTGCTCATTTTTCCAGCTTATTTCTTGACTTTGAATTTTATGTTAAAGTTAGGTTGTGCTTACTTGGGACTGGGGAGACACTGAGCCAAGCTTTAAGCTTTTTCATGCTGCTGTTTTCAGACCTAGTTTGGGGTGGGAGATGGAGATGTCTGCAAATTGTTGATGTTTTCAAGGTGGTATGATCATTGGTAGAGGTGGTCAGTTTTCTCCTGAAGGGCCCCTTGTCCCTTACTCTTTGCTTTGGTACTGTACCCAGGGCTTCTGTTCCCTTATGACAAACCCTTGGTGCTCTTCTCTACCCTGGAACTGTGACCTCAAACTGCCTGTGGGCAATAAACTTGCCAGTAAGTGCCAGCTGTACCCAGTGCCGGCAAAGGGGTCCCTGTCATCTCTTTCTGACTAGTGGTTCAATTCCCTTATTGTGTCTGGGCTGAGAACTTCTGAAGCTACTGCTGCTGCTGAGGCTGCAGTTGCCACAGTAATGTGTGTGGGTTCTGGACAGGCCTCCGTCTAGGTGCCCCACACTTCTGATGACCTCCTAAGATTTCCTGGGCTGGAAAAATGTCTCACCCTACCCTTTTGTTCACTCTGCGGCTCCAAATTTGATTTCAGACATTATTTTAAAGTTGATTTGAGGGGAATGTTGAGAAAGTGCAACTGAGTAGCTACCCCTTATCTGCTTTCTTGGCTTTGCTCCATGCCCCACACCCCCCCCCCACCCCAATCATAATGTAATTTAGTAGAGACTTAGAAAACAAAATCTCTCATGCTTAGAGAATAAACCATAGACATGAAAACTTTAGGAATTTTATTAAAACTCTAGTTCATTTTGCTCTAAAAAATTTGAAAAGTTAATGCATTGATCAGAATTCTCCTTGGAATTGGGGACTGGAATAATATATAACTAATTAGCTTGGAAACTCTACAAAATAGCTTCCTAAAAATCTTTTCATTTATTCATTAGTATTCCAGAAGATATGATCTAGCTAAAAGTAGTACTTTCTTCAGTGTTCATTTATTTATAATAATTTTCTTTCAACCCAAAAGAATAGTAATAGCTAGTTACTAACATTCATGTAGTGTTTACTGTGTGCCAGGCACTGTGTTAACTGTTTTATAATTACTATTATTATCTCATTTGATCCTCACAACAACCTTGGCATATAGTAAATGTTATTATGCTCATTTTACAGATAAGGAAATTGGGGCAGACAAAAGCTAAGTGACTTGCCCAGGGTCACACAGCTAGTAAGCATGTAAGGCCAGTTTTGAAATCAAGTCTTCTTGACTCCAGGCCTAGTTGCTCCAGAACTGTGGTTTATCCAGTTATGGAGCTGGACTCATAATTATTGATTCCTCCACAATTCAACATACTCACAAGTTGTTTTTTTTAATTTATTTTTTACTTTTCGTTTACAACACTAAGTTTCACAAGTTTTTGAGTTCCAGATTTTTCCCCCTCCCTTTTCTCCCCCCTCCCCCTCCAAGACTGCATGTAATCCAATATAGGTTCTACATATACCTTCATATTAAACTTATTTTGACAATAGTCGTGTCGTAAGGAAGAATTATAACAAATGGAATGAACCATGAGGAAGAAGAAAGAAAACCAAAAAAAAAAAGAGAGAGCAAACAGTTGGCATCAATCTGCATGACAAAACAGAAAGATTATAAATGTTGAAGAATATTTGGGAAAATTGGAACACTATTGCATTGTTGGTGGAGTTGTGAACGGATCCAACCGTTTTGGAGATCAATTTGGAACTATGCCCAAAGGGATATAAAAATGTACATGCCCTTTGACTCAGCAATACCACTTCTAAGGCTGTTTCCCAAAGAGATCATAAAAAAAGGAAAAGGACCCACAAGTACAAAAATATTTAAAACAGCTCTCTGTGGTGGCCAAGATCTGGAAATTGAAAGGTTGCCCATCAATTGGGGAATGGCTAAACAAGTTGTGGTATATGAATGTAATGGAATACTTTTGTGCTATAAGAAATGAGGAGCACATGGACTTCATAATTATCTGGAAAGACTTATATGACCTGATGCTGAGTGAGGGGAGCAGAACCAGGAGAACATCATACATGATTACAGACACACTGTATCTGTGATGACTAACTTTGATAGACTTGGCTCTATATACTAAAGACAGCTCCAAAAGACTCATGATGGGAAAAGCTATCCACATCCAGAGAAAGAATTATGGAGTCTGAATTCAGATTCAAGTTGCTTTTAAAGAAGATGCCAATGATTTATCCATTAGGTTGATCATATTAATCACAGAAATTTTCCAAAATTTCCAAATGATGTATGCTCATTAGTCATCATAGTATTATCATTTTGGGAAAGGTAATATTAATAAGAAGAGCATTTAGACAGTGAAATTTTAGAACAATCTTCTGGGCATAATTGAGGCAGATATCATGGGAATTCCCAAATCCAGAAAACCAATAGGGCCTTCAGCTGCAGGACCTTCTACACTGTCTCCCATTCCTCTTTTCATGAATTTTTTTCATTTATTTTTCTTCAGTTAATAAACATTTATTTTCTTTTTCCCTTTCTCTCCCTCTACCTCCTCCCCCCCAAGAAAAAACAAAGCTTTCTTTTAATAGTTATGTGTTCATCAAACAAAATAAATTCCCATTGGCCATGTCCCAAAATGAATGCCTCTTTTATGAATTAAAATCATAATAAACTTTTTTGGGAGGTGATAATTTTAAATACTATCCACTTAAGAATAATCTTAAATAAAATAAGCATTGGTTCAACTTAAAATGAGAGAAAGGAAAAAATAATTTAGTGATATGTGTGATTGGTCTAAGAATTGTGACGCAGTTGGATTTATATTAGGAGTGAAGAGCCATCTGTGCTAAGGTTATTCATTGAATGTTTGTGTCTTATTTTTACTGTTTATTAATGTATATCAGTACAGGTTAAACTTTGTATCTATTTTGAAATATGAAATAACTTGACATTTGCTCCAAATTAGAACTAATTTATGGCATTTTGTCTTTAAGCTGAGACTATTATTTTAAACCAAGATTTAGAAGAAAAGAAAAAGAATCGGGATGATGATGAGGACAATAAATTATACTGGTTAGAAGCCAGTTACAGAGCATTGACACTGCATAGGAAGAACACAGATGTGCAGGTTTGATTACTATCAAGTCACTTTCAAGACTGATTGAGAGTTGTTTATATAATTGTATAAACTATTTTCTTTTTCCAATCCAGGAGGCTGCATGCTGGGCTTTAAACCGTCTACTTATGTACCAAAGCAATTTGCATGAAAATATTGGCGATGAAGATGACCAGTCAGTAGTAATGATTTTATGTTTATAAATGTTAATTAAATTAGAAAAATTTATTGCTAAATTTAATATTTTGCTGTAGAAGTTCTTTATGTATATTGGAGAGTTTCTCCGGAGATAAGAGTAGATTCACAGTGTTTAGACCTCAGTGTCTTCAATAAGTTATTTGCTAACTTAGTTAACAAAAGTTACATTTGAAAGTTATTAGCAAGAGTCTTTAAATTCTTAGTAGAAATTCTAATAAGCTAGCGGCTTCTTGGTAATCAGTGAACATTAAAAATAGTACATTTCCAGTTTCATCCATAAGTGCTACTGTTTCACAGTCCATCTAGGCACACTGGTCTCCCTGCTGTTCCTCAAATAAGACATTCCATCTCTCAGTTCTAGGCATTTTCAGTGGCAGTTCTACATGTCTGGAATCTTCTCTGTCTTCTCTGCTTCCTGGCTTCTCTGGCTTCCTTCAAGTCCCAGTTAAAACACCACTTTCTACAGAAAGCCTTTCCCATTCCCTCTTAATTTTAGTGCCTTCCCTTTATATTGAGTACTTCTTACTTATCCCTTGCTTAACTTGTTTATATCTAGTTGTTTTCATGTTGTTTCTCTCATTAGATTGTGAATTCCTTGAGAGCATGCCCTGTCTTTTATTTTTCTTCCTCTCCCTAGCTCTAAGCAGGGTACCTGGTGCATGGTAGATACTTAACAAATACTTGTTGATTTCATATCAACAACAGAAAATTTTGGAGATTGGCCACACTTCTCCAATTTAGTGTCTGTTACCTCTAAATAAATCATCTATTTCATCGATGATCTTCCCAACCTGACCCCTTCTAAACATTTCCATTCTTCTTACACTTGATTCCCTTCAATGAACTCTCTAATCCAGCTACATTGAATGGCTTGCTGTTCCTCACACATGATCGTCTAACATTCTCCCCCTTTCCTAGCTTTCCTGGCTTCCCTCATCTAAAATCTAACCTTCTCTGTAGGATATCTTTCCAAGTCCTACCCTTTTTCCCTCACCTCTGCTAGTACCGTTCCTCTTTGATTAACTTAAATTAACTTTACATTAACATAATGTGTCTTTCATGTACGTAGTTATTTGCGTGTTGTCTTTCCCATTACAATGTGTCCTTTTTGAGTTCAGGGACCATTTTTTTTTTTTGCTTTTGTATCCCGAATACTTAGCATAGTGCTTGCCACATAAGCTCTTAATAAATGCTGTTACTATTCGAAGAATATAGCCATCATCCTGTTTTGTATGTGCATTTTTAGTAGGTAGACATAAAGAATATTCATGTGGCAATTATTTCTCCTTCCTCTCTCTATTGTAAAACAAAACAAAAACCTTGTAATGGATATGTGTAATTAAGTAAAACAGTTCCTGCACTGCCCCTATCCAAAAAATGTGTGTATCATCCTATACCCAAGTCCATCTTCTCTTTGTCAGGGGTGGTTAGCATGCTTCATCATCGATCCTCTGGAATCATGGTTGTTTATTGTGTTGAAGAGAATCCTAAAGGCTTTCAGAGTTGTTTATTTTTACAGTGTTGCTGTTGTTGTTGTTTGCTCTCTAATTTTTAGTGATTTGGGGCATTTTTTCATATGGCTCTTTATTAGCTTTTATTTCTTACTCGGAAAATTCTTTTTTTCATATTGTTTGTCCATGTATCAATTAGATGATTGCCTTTTGTATCTCTGATTCATTTACTGCAAAATACATCTCCCTCTCCTGCACCAACAACATACTTTCTGTTAACAAAGATTAGAAAGGAAAAAACAAATAGTATAGCAAAATCAATGAAGAAATCAATCACAACAGGTAACAAATTGTACTCATAAACCTTCACTTGCTTAGTAAAAGGAGGGGGAGGTATGTTTCCTCATCTCTTCTTGAGAGCCAATATTATGCTTTATAATTTTCAGATGTAATTTACTTTTTTTTTCTCTGTTTTTATTCCTTATTTGTAGTTCTTTTAGTTGTCAAAGTAGTGTCAAACTCAAATAGAAAGGAGGGCCATGTATTAACGTTACCTGTGTTCTAGTGTATTTTTATTTATCTTGCTTAATATTTCTTAATTACATTTTTATCTAGTTTGGGCCAACCTTGGGAATCACTGCATATTTTACAAGCTTTTGTAGATGTATATATTACCTTACTTTCAGTGGTTTTCTGAATTCCTTAAATTTGTTCTGTTTTTATCAGATGAGATATTTGTAAGAGGTACTTAGCATACTGTATGACACATAATACATGATATATATAAATGCTTATTCCCTTTCCCTCCCCTTGTTCCCCTTCATCTTTGCCAATTTGCTATAAATGAAGTGAAACCTTGGAGTTTTTTAAATTTGCATTTCTCATTGTGGTTTGGAGCAGTTCAGATGATTTTTTTTTAGTAATTTGTGGTTCTTTTGAGAACCACTTGTTATATTTTTTGACCATTTTATGTATTAGGAACCGACTCTTGATTTTTAAATATATTTCTTTAATTCCTCATATATCTTAAATATCAAACCTTTATCAGAGATGACCTCAGACGTCATCTAATCTAATCCTCTAATTTTACCGAAAAGGGAAATGAAGCCCATAAAGCTTAAGTACCTTGCCTAAGGTAGTAAATTATAGAAGCTAGCATTTGATTTCAGGTCCCCCGAATTCAAGTCAAGCATTCTTTACATTGCTCCATACTGCTTTCCTACTTGATATCTGATGCAAAAATTTCTTCCTCAATCTATTGCTTGCCTTCTTATCTTGATTCCTTTCATTTTCTTTGTGCAAAAGTTTTTTTAATAATCTGTCACCAAAATTTTGTCATTTCTTTTCCTTGTTTGATGAAGTCTCCAATGCCATAGTTGTTAAAGATGGTTCCATCTGTTTTTGACCAGTTTTAAGACTTTGTGATATTACTTTTCATATTTGTCAAGTATTTGTTTGAAATTAACTGCGGTATAAGATGCTAATGTAAATTTATTGTTTTTCCAAAGATAATTTCTAACATAAATACTGATGCCTTTGTTATGTAAGCTTTCATTTCATCTCCATTTTCTATAAGAATGTCCCTTTAGTACCTTTTTAGCCATACTTTTATTATTATTATATATATTAGCTGTACTTTTCTGTTACCATTGGCATTTGCCACCTCATATTATTCCCTCTTTGAGTCTCTTCCTATTAGTCTCTGATCTTACATTCTCTTATAAGTACCCAGAATCATTGTTGAAAGGACAGTGAAAAAGCTTATTTTCTCAGAAGCCTATGGTTTCTCTCTTAATGTCAACCAGTCCCAGTACAAATATTATTACAGATTGCTTATGTATAGTTTATTAAATATTTTAAACACTTTTCATATAAAACAATTAAAACAATCATTATTGTTAATTTTTTAATTACATTTAAAAAAAGGTATCCAGTGCATAGAGAAATACTACTTGCCATGCTGATGCATTCTTCATCAAAAGAAGTATTTCAGGCGGCTGCTAGTGCATTGTCAACTCTATCAAAACAGAATGGTAAGCCGTAGCTTATAATGTAAAAATTTTTGTGTCATCAAATTTTTCTTTTCTTTTCTGTTGTAGTTTTAATTTTACTTTACCTTTCGTCAGTTAAAAAGCATTAATTTTCTTTTCCTCCTACCTACTCCCTTCATTGAAAATAATGAAAAACAAAATTTGTCTAACGTATTAATAGTTAAGCAAAAGATATAACATTGATACTGTCTTAAAATGATTATCTCATTGTTTATCTTGAGTCCATACCTCTCTGTCAAGAAGTGGATAGCATACTGCATTATTAGACTTCTGAAACCATGATTAGTTTTTGGATTGCTCAGAGTTTTTAAGTATTTACTTCAGCTGGAGTATACTAGTTTTTACTCTGTTTGTTTTAAATATGTATAAATATTTGTGTGTCTCTTATAAATATAAAATATTGGATTCTGATTTATAATCCTTTTTTGCTGTCCATTTCCATTTTGTAGGTCAATTCATCCCTTTCACATTCAAGGTTATGATAATTGTATATTGCTCTCTGTTCTATGCTTTTATATTT
Source organism: Trichosurus vulpecula (assembly GCF_011100635.1). Taxonomy (NCBI): domain Eukaryota; kingdom Metazoa; phylum Chordata; class Mammalia; order Diprotodontia; family Phalangeridae; genus Trichosurus; species Trichosurus vulpecula. The sequence goes on along the minus strand of NC_050577.1, from coordinate 212,342,250 downwards.
TTCCTTTTCTTTGTTTCTAATACTTTTTATGGTTATCAAAGTATTTTTTAATTTATTTTTTATTTTTGTTTTACAACACTCAGTTCCACAAGTTTTTGAGTTCCAAATTTTCTCCCCCTCCCTCCCCTCCCACCTGCCCTCCAAGACAGCATGTAGTCCGATATATGTTCTACATATACCTTCATATTAAACTTATTTACCCAATAGTCAAATTGTAAAGATGAATTATAATCAATGGAATGAATCATGAGAAAGAAGCAACAAAACCACAGAAGAAGGAAAGAAAAAAATAGAGATCAAATAGTTTGCCTCAATCTGCATTCAGACTCTGTAATTCTTTCTCTGGATGTGAATAGCTTTTTCCATCATGAGTCTTTTGGAGCTGTCTTTGAACCCTGCATTGCTGAGAAGAGCCAAGTCTATCAATGCTAGTCCTGTCTGTAATCATGTATAATGTTTTCCTGGTTCTGTTCCCCTCAGTATCAGATCTCATAGGTCTTTTCAGGTTATTAGGAAATTTGTCTATTCACCAATTCTTATAGCACAATACTAACACTTTCTTTGTAAAAATCAGGATTGTGAGAGAGAAATGGGCTCAACTCCAGTGTTTTAGGTTTGGTGCCATCTGCTTTGCTTCCCTGACCCTCTTTTCTTTCCTTTACCCAAAGCCCAATTGCAAAGTTCTTATCCATTTTATTTTTTTTAAATTTTTAAACATTTTTATTTAAAATTTTGAGTCCCAAATTCTTTATTTTTCTCCCTCCCTCCTCTTCACCCTTTTTGTGACAGTAAGCAGTCATATATAGGTTATACATATGCAATTATATAAAATATTTCCATATTAGTTATTTTGTACAAGAAGACATGGATAAAAGAAAAAAAATGAAAGAAAGAAAGTGGAAAATACCATGGTTCAGTCTGTATTGAATAAGTATCAATTCCGTTTCTGGAGGCAGATAGTGTGCTTCATCATTAGTCCTTTGGGATTGTCTTATATCATTGTGTTCCTGAGAATAGTTGAGTCATTCACAGTTCTTCATCAAACAATATTGCTCTCACTTTGTGCAATGTTCTCCTGGATCTGTTCACTTCACTATGCATCAGTTCATGTAAGTTTTTCCAGGATTTTCTGAGATCATCTTGCTTGTCATTTTTTGTTACAGTGCAATAATATTCCATTGCAATCATATACCACAGGTTGTTTAGCCATTCCCCAATTGATGGGCATCCCTTTGATTTCCAATTCTTAGCCACCACAAAAAGAGCCACTATAAATATTTTTTGTACAAATAAGTCCTTTTCTCTTTTTTTGAATGTCTTTGGGATATAAACCTAGCAGTGATATTGCTGGATCAAAGGGTATGCACAGTTTTACAGCCCTTTGGGAATGGTTCCAAATTGCCCTCGAGAATGGTGGTATTAGTTCACAAGTCCACCAATGGTGTGTTAGTGTCCCCATTTTCCCCCTTTCCATCTACCATCCAACATTTTTTTCAGTCATGATAGCCACTTTGATAGGTGTGAGGTGCTACTTCACAGTTGTTTTCATTTGGATTTCTCTGATCAATGGTGACTTAGATAATTTTTTCATACAGTTATAGATAGCTTTGATTTCTTTTGTCTGAAAACTGCCTGTTCATATCCTTTGACCATTTATTAATTGGGGAATGAATTGTATTTTTGTAAATTTAACTCAGTTCTCTATGTTGAGAAATGAGACCTTTATCAGAGATGCCAGTTGTAAAAAAATTTTCCCCCGTTTTCTGTTTTCCTTATAATTTTGGTTGCATTGGTTTCTTTGTGCAGAAACTTTTTAATTTTATATAATGGAAATCATCTGTTTTACATTTTGTTTTTCTCTCTATATCTTCTCTGGTCATAATTTTTTTGCTTATTCATAAAACTGATAAACTATTCCATGCTTTCTTAATTTACTTAAGGGCATCACCCTTTATGTGTATATTCCTTTTTGTTCCCATTCAGTTTTCTCTAAAGGTTTGTCATATCTAACTTTTCTAATTTTCTGCTTACCTCCTTAGTTTCTTGCCTATTTATCTTTTGGTTGGATTTATCAAGTTGTGGGAGGGGACAGCTGAGGTCCGCACTAAATAGACTTGCTGTCTATTTCTTCTGTAATTCACTTAATTCCTCTTTATTTTTGGAGGGGAGAAGGCAGGGAAACTGGGGTTCAGTGGCTTGCCCAAGGTCACACAACTAGTAAGTGTGTCAAGTGTCTGAAGCCAGATTTGAAGTCAGGTACTCCTGACTCCAGGGCCGGTGCTCTACTCACTGCACCACCTAGCTGCCTCTTTAACTCCTCTTTTAACAATTTGATGCTATACCACTTCATGCATACATGTTTAGTATTGATACTACCTCATTGGCTATGATACTGTTTAGCAAGATGTAATTTTCTCTTTTAATTAGGTCTTTTTTTGCTTTTACTTTGTCTGAGATCGGGATTGCTACCCTTGCTTTTTTATTTCACCTGAGGCATAGTAGATTTTTCTCCAGACGCTTACTTTTACTCTGTGTGTATCTCTCTGCTTTAAGTGTGTTTCTTGTAAACAGCATATTGTAGGATTCTGGTTTGTGATCCAGTCTGCTATCTGCATCCATTTCATCCCATTCACATTCAGTTATGATTACTACCTTTGTACTTCCCTCCATCCTATTCTTCCTCCTGTTTCTCCTCTCTCTTATTTTACCCTTTTCCCTCCTCACCAGTATTTTGCTTCTGTCTGCCACCTCCCCTGATCTGAACTCCCTTCTGTCAATCTTCACGCCAGCCTTTACTTGATCTCCTCCCCTCCTGCATCCCTGTCAAGTAAGATACATTTTCATATTCAACTGAGTGTGTATATTATTCCCTCTCTGAGCCAATATTGATGGCAGTAAGATTCAGTTGATGCTTGTTGCCCACCCTCCCATCTTCTGGTCCACTGTAACAGATCTTTTGTGTCTCTTCATGTGAAATAATTTACACCATTCTACCTCTCCCTTCCTTCTACATCCAGTGTACTCCTCTTTCTCATTCAATTTTATTATGTCATTCCATCAAATTCACCTTATATCTGTACCCTGTAAGTATATTCCCTCTATCTGTACTATTAATGATACAGTTTTTAAAAATTAAAAGTATTCTCTTCCCATGTAAGGATGTAAACAGTTTAGCTCTTGAATCCCTTATGTTTTCTTTTCCTTTTTGATCTGTATATACTTCTCTGGAGTCTTCATATTGGATATCAGATTTTTTATTTAATTCTGGTATTCTCTTTATGAAAGCTGGAAATCCTCCTGTTTCATTGAATGACCATTTTTCCTCTTGATATATTATGCTTAATTTTGTGGGGTAAGAGATTCTTGGTTGTAGTAGCTCCTTTGCCTTCAGGAATATCATGTCTCATGACCTCCTATTCTTTCATGTTGCCAGCTGCCAAGACCTGTGTAATCCTGATTGTAACTCCTCATATTTGAATTTTTTCTTTCTGGCCACAAGTAGTATTTTTTCCTTCAGCTGATGATTCTGAAATTTGGCTATAATGTTCCTTGGAGTTTTTATTTTAGAATTTTTTTCTTGAGGTGATTGGTGGATTCTTCTAATGCTTATTTTGTCCTCTGGTTCCAGGAAATCAGGGCAGTTTCCTTAATACTTTTTTGAAAGATGCTGTTCAGATCAACATTTTGATTATGGCTTTCAAGTAGTCCAGTGATTATAATATGGTCTCTCCTGGATATATTTTCCAGGTCATTTTTTCCCCATGAAGTATTTTACATTGACTTCTATTTTTTCATTCTTTTTTTTCTGAAATTCTTTATTTAATATTTTTAGTTTTCAGCATTGATTTTCACAAGAGTTTGAATTACAGATTTTTCCCCATTTCTACCCTCCCCTCCACTCCAAGATGGCATATATTCTGATTGCCCTGTTCCCCCATCAGCCCTCCCTTCTGTCACCCCACTCCCCCTCATTCCCTTTTCCCTTACTTTTTTGTAGGGCAAAATAGATTTCTGTGCCCCATTGCCTGTATATCTTATTTCCCACTTGCATGCAAAAACAACTTTTTTTGAACATCTGCTTTTAAAACTTTGAGTTCTAAATTCTCACCTTTCTTCCCTCCCCACCCACCCTCCCTAAGAAGGCAAGTGATTCAACATAGGCCACATGTGTATCATTATGTAAAACCCTTTCACAATACTCATGTTGTGAAAGACTAACTATATTTTGCTCCTTCCTGTCCTATCCCCCTTTATTCAGTTTTCTCCCTTGATCCTGTCCCTTTTTGAAAGTGTTTGCTTTTGATTACCTCCTTCCCCTATCTGCCCTCCCTTCTATCATCCCCCCTTTTTTATCTCCTTCCTCCTTCTTTCCTGTGGGGGTAAGATATCCAGTTGAGTGTGTATGTTATTCCCTCCTCAGGTTAAATCTGATAAGAGCAAGATTCACTCATTCCCCATATGCCCCCTCTTCCCTTCCTAGAGAACCGCTTTTTCTTGCCACTTTTATGTGAGAAAATTTACCCCATTCTCCCTATCTCCCTCTCTCAATATATTCCTCTTTCATCCCTTAATTTGATTTTATTTTTTTTAGATATCATCTCTTCATATTCACCTCACCCTGTGCCCTCTGTCTCTCTCTTTATTTTATATTTATATATATATACATATACATATATATATATATATATGTATATGTATATTCCCTTCAGCTACCCCAATACTGAGGTCTAATGAATTATATACATCGTCTTTCCATGTAGGAATGTAAACAAAACAGTTCAACTTTAGTAAGTCCCTTATGATTTCTCTTTCTTGTTTACCTTTTCATGCTTCTCTTGATTCTTGTGTTTGAAAGTCAAATTTTCTATTCATCTCTGGTTTTTTCACTGAGAAAGCTTGAAAGCCCTCTATTTTGTTGAAAATATTTTGCCTTGGAGCATATTACTCAGTTTTGCTGGGTAAGTGATTCTTGGTTTTAATGCTAGCTCCATTGACCTTTGCAATAGCATATTCCAAGCCCTTTGATCCCTTAATGTAGAAGCTGCTAGATAGTGTGTTATCCTGATTGTGTTTCCACAATACCCAAATTGTTTCTTTCTGGCTGCTTGCAGTATTCTCTCTTTGATATGGGAGCTCTGGAACTTGGCGACAATATTCCTAAGAATTTTCTTTTTGGGATCTTTTTGAGGAGGCGATCGGTGGATTCTTTTAATTTCTATTTTACCCTCTGACTTTAGAATATCAGGGCAGTTCTCCTTGATGATTTCTTGAAAGATGATATCTAGGCTCTTTTTTTGATCATGCCTTTCAGGTAGTTCAATAATTTTTAAATTATCTCTCCTGGATCTATTTTCTAGTTCAGTGGTTTTTCCAATGAGATATTTCACATTGTCTTCCATTTTTGATTTCTCATAAAGTCATTAGCTTCCACTTGCTCCTATCTAATTTTTAAGGTAGTATTTTCTTCAGTGGTCTTTTGGACCTCCTTTTCCATTTGTCTAATTCTACCTTTCAAGGCATTTTTCTCCTCATTGGCTTTTTGGAGCTCTTTTGCTATTTGAGTTAGTCTAGTTTTTAAGGTGTTATTTTCTTTAGTATTTTTGGGTCTTCTTTGCTTGTTTTTCACGGTTTTCTTGCATCACTCTCATTTCCCTTCCCAATTTTTCCTCTGCTTCTCTAACTTGCTTTTCCAAATCCTTTCTGAGGTCTTCCATGTCCTGAGACCAATTCCTATTTTTCTTGGAGGCTTTGGATATAGGAGCTTTGATTTTGTTATCTTCTTCTGAGTGCATGTTTTCATCTTCCTTGTCACCAAAGTAAGTTTCTATGGCCTGAATTTTTTTCTGTTGTTTGCTCATTTTCCAACCAAATTGCTTGACTTTGTTAAGGTAGCGCTCTGTCAGTATTGTGGAGAGTATACTGTCCTAAGTTTCAGGGGTTGTGTCCAGCTATTTTCAGAGATACTTCTAGGGACCTGTACGTTTTCAGTTCTTCCACGTTGGTAGGACCTAAAGAGAGGTGTTTACTATTCTCCTGGCCTGTGCTTTTTTTTGTGAGTGACCACAAGCACCCCTTTGTTCCCTGGAACTGTGAGGGGGGTTCCCTCTCCACTGCTGCTTTCACAGGCTCTGCTATGCCAATCTTCCTTCTTGCCCCAGGACTGCCACCCAGGACCACAACTCATATCCAAGTATGGGCAGAACAGCAGAGTCCTATTTCAATGCCCTGTAGTCTTCTGACCAGTTGTTTGATCACCCTACCATCTGTGGGCTGAGAGCTCTGGAAATAGCTACCACCAGTGCTGCTGATTCATTTACTCCATAAGCCTACTCTTGGTTTGCTGTGGCCAGGGCTATGTTGAGGCCAGGGCTGGACTGCACTCTTCTCTCATCCTGGTGCAACAGCCCTTTCCTTCTCACCTTCTAAGTTGTCTCTGGCGTTTTTGGGTTGAGAAGTCTGCAAACTGCCACAACTGCCAGTCATTCAATCCCTCAAGGACTGCTCAGGGTTTTCTGAGACCAGGTCTGTGCTGGTGTGGCTGACACTGGGCTGTGCTCTTCTTAGCCTTCTGCAGTAGACCTTAACTGTCAACCTTACAGGTTATCTTGGGCTGGAGATTTGTCTTTTTGTGGCTTCTGCTGCTCTAGAATTTCTTTAGGATCATTTTTTACAGGTGTTTGGAGGGGCTTGTGTGAGATCTCTGGCAAGTCCCTGATTTTACTCTTCCATCTTGGCTCCACCCCCTAGAGTTAAGTCTCTTAAAGTTGTTGTTATTGCATAAATTATTTTCTTAGTTATGTTCATTTCATTCCAAGTTAGTGCACATAAGCTTTCCTAGATTTATTTCAAACCAACTGTTTCATCATTTCTTACAGCCTAATAGTATTGTTAATTCATGTACAGTAATTTGTTTAACCATTCCTCAGTTAATGGGCTTATAGGTGTTTTTCTTTTTTCTTTGTTGTTTTTGAACTTTCTCCCTATTTGTAGTATTTCTGGATCAAAGTTTATTCACTTTTGGGGCATAGCTCCAAATTCTTTTCCAGAATAGCTGGACCAATTAACAGCTACACCAATGGTGTGTTAATGGGCCTGTTTCCCCTCCAGTATTTATCATTTTTCTTTTTTAAGCACTTTTGCCAACCCGATGGGTATGAGGTGAATTCTCTGAGTTGTTTAAATTTGCATTTCTCTAATTCTTCAATTCTAACTTTTTTTTTTTCATATGGCTGTTGGTAGCTTGGATTTCTTCCTTTTGAAAGTTCCCTGTTCATACCTTTTAACTATTTATCAATCAGAGAATGGCTTTTATTTTTAAAAGTTTGAATCAATTCCTTATATAGCTTGGAAGAAAGACATTTATTAGAGAAACTTGCTGTAAATCTTTTTTCTTAATTAACTGTTTCCATTCTAATTATATACACAGGTTTTGTTTGTGCAAAAACTTTTAAATTTTATTTAATATGGTTTTTCCTGTTGTATCCAATTATCCCTTGTATGGTTGCAGACTTTCTCCTGTCTATAGACCTGAAAGGAAATTAATTATTTCTTTCTTCCTTTTTGGGTTGGCTAGTGCAGCCACACTGCTGGTAGCCTGGTAAGAAAAGGGTGCTGAATGAATTTAGGACAGGTATCAGTTCATGGTTTTTCTTTCTTTAATCTTCTTTTGAATTCTGGTTATCCTAGACCATTAAAAGAGTTGAAGTTGCTTTATCTATGGTGCATGATTTTTGTTTTGGAAAGGTTTGAGAGCTTGTGGGAATGGGAGAAAATGTCTTGTTTTCCATCTTTTTTGTAAGGTGACCTAGAAATTTCCATTTTAGAGTAACTGATAATGATAGACAAACTATATAAGTAAATTTGTATTATTATATTTTTTGTATTAATGTGGAATATGTGAATTTATTCTTTTGTGAAACATTTACCTAAAAATATATTCATTTCTGCAAATAATTATGTTTTCTTGTAGTTAATGTCAGAACAGCCCTGTTGTCAAGAGGAATATACTGGAATGTACTGCTATTAATGATGAAGAATTTACACTTCCCTGAAGTGGCTGAAAGTGGATGTAAAATGTTAAATCATCTTCTGGAAGGAAGGTAATGGAGATTTATGGAGCTATTGAATGTGCCTGACTTTGGATCAGATAGATTTTGTTATAAGCAGTTTTTAATGATTGCAAAAATTTGAAGGTTAAAACTTTTTTTTTTGGAGAAAAATGGTCCTATATCTGTTAATTTTGTAGAATCATATACAATCTTAGACATAAAGCTAGTATCCCTGAAGGATAGAAAGCACCTTTGTTTCTAGAATTTTAGAATTACTACTTGAAATTTCAGTTTTTATTCATAGGTGCTAGATTTTGTGGGGGAGGGATTCTGTAGTTGCATTTATAGAAAGTACTTACCTGTACTTCAGATTGTTCGTTAGACGATGACAGCTAGCATTTATATAGTACTTTAAAGGTTACCATAGACATTATGTGTTATCTCATTTGATTTCATTTGATCTAGTGGTACAAGAGAAATATATACAAGCGGGGAGAAATCTCCCTTGTTGTTTCTCTTCTACTGCTGACATAAATTTGTAACCTACAACCTGACTACCATTCAAATCCATTAATAGAGACTAATAAAATTTTTGATCTCCCATCCAAAGTATTGAATTTTGATACTGCTTAAAGTACATAAAGAAGAAAGGAAACAGTTACTGGGACAGGAGTAATTTCCAAATGAGTAGTTGTCTATGTACTAACACACCAGATTAGAAGAAAGTATAAATGTGAGAAGATAATTGCATTGTAGTTACTATAGCTGCAATCTAATTGTTTAATTAGTACTGGCAAATGAGAAATGAAGGTGCAAAAGTGCTTTAAAATTATGAATAAAAATGCCCCTGAAATGATTTTCAGTCTCAGTTATCAGGAATATGTGTGAGACCTTAAATTATTGTCACAAGGAAATTTGGGTAGTTTAATTACTAAAAATTCATTTATAAGCAAGGTTAAATTTTTGCTAACTGCTAAAATACAGATTGATTTCCATAAATTTTTAGAAAACTTGCACAATTGTTTTTGTCGAATTCACAAAATTTGGGAATGTTGATAATAAGGATAAATGTTTTCTTTGCTGTTTGGTCATATTTCAGCTATTTTAAAAATTTAAGGATGCATTATTACATTCTATTGAGGGAAATATCTGAATGTGAGATGTTACATATGAGAATTTTATGCATGAAGAAGAAATTAATAGTTGTAGACTAAAAATCTGTCATGTGACAATACTGTGCTCTAGTCATATGCTATGCCTGTTTTTACACAGAAGTCCCTTTTCAACTAGGAGACTGCAATTTATGGTATATATAAAAATTTAATAAGAACATGGGAAATTTGATTCACTTTGGTAGCTTAACACACTGACCCAGATTTAGGTTGCTATTTCTTAATTTCAGTCTAAAATATTAATTTCATGGTATTCCAAATTTCATTGCATACAGTTTTAATTGAATTAAAATCCTGCATAACATTCATCTCTCATATTGTGGTTTTGAATGTATTGATATTCCATGTCATATGTTTCACTTTTTATCATTTAATTACATTCCATATCTCCAGTAACCTTCACCTAGATGTAATGGCGTCAGTGACATCTAACATAATAAAAGTTATGAAAAGTCACAAAACCTCATCAACAGTGCAGCTAGAAGCACTTCGAGCTATTTTACGTATTATTGCCCCAGGTAAGTGATATAATTCGTTTTGTTTACCAGAGGTAATGAAATAGGTGAAAAAGTTAGATTGATTTCTGACCTATCATTAAGTATCTAGACATTTTGTTGCAAATAACAAAATATTTTTAGCCTAACCTAAACACTAATCTTGCTAATTTTTGTTGACCCAAACAAAATTCATGCCTCTCTACCAACAGTAAAAAGGTAGATGAGTGCCAAGGCTCCTTAGGGGACAATTTCAAAAAGATATAAAGTAATGTGATTGGTGAACTTTGGTAATGGGCAACTTCTAATGCTGCCATTGTCACTGTGCAGCACATTTTTAGAATTCTTTTGAAATTACCTTCATCTTCAGAAGACCAAGTGGTAAGTCCAGATAATCTAGAATGCAACATGCAATTTTCAACATGGCCAACATGGGAAATTGTTTTGTTAGATGTGCGTGTTTGTTTGTTAAGAGTTTTGTTTCTTGTTCCCCTACCCTCCTCTCTATTAATCAGTAGAGGAGAGTGGTAGTGAGAAGGGGAGAGATCATAAATAAATATTTAAAAAGAAACCTTTGCAAAATTACCTTTGGAGCCTACGGGTACATTCTTTCAGTTATCCTCAATTGTTAGTTATAAGTAGTGATTTTGTTTTGTGAATTTTTATGGGCATCTGATGGTTTTGAGGGAAGTTCTAAAAGATGTATTAAAAATTTTTAGCATCATTGAAATAATATATGCCCTCCTGATGTAACTACTTGAAAGATTAGCATTTGTCCATTTACCTGTTTTAGTATGTATCTTTCCTGCAAGAGAAAGAGCTTTCATTTGGCAGAATGGGGAGACTTCTCCAGTCTCTCTCTCTTCAGCTTAAAAGAAAGCTCTAGGTATGAGCATGATAAATTTTTCATTGGTTGTCTTCTTAAACTTTCTTTCTCTGGAAGTTTCTACTTTTAGCCATTTTTATTACCCTTTTTCTTTATTCCAGATAGGGTTCAGTTCTCTTACACCCTATCACTGGCATACCAGTTTTTATGATACTGTGTTTAAACTCCTCATTTTTAGGTCCTTATGCTTCAGTCTTGTAGACTCTCTTTATGTGCCTATTTTTACAATCCACTGCTAGTAGTTTCCTTACAGGGTCTCTCACCATAACCTTACCAGGTTTTTTTGCTTAGTTGGTTTTGCTAAATATGGTTTTGCCTGAAAAAACCCATTTCACTATTCATTAAAATCCAGGAGGAGGCATGGCTTCCTTTCCCTAACAGTACAGGTGGGACAAAGCAGTATGTTTGTTTAAAAAATAAATTGGTTTCATTCTATTATAGGCAACTATATAGTCACAGGTACAGCTGTAAGCATGGAAACATTTAATACTGATATTATGCATGACTGAGTGCTACAATCTTAACTACTAATCTCAACTAGGCAGTGAAGAACTATACAGGGCCCTTTATTCATCTGTCATAGTCTTTATAGCAGCTTTCCCAAAGCCTTTCCTCTCTTCAGAAGCCTCTGATTATACTTCTAATGCCTTTTCTCTTGCGGAAGATGTAAAGTTTACTACTTTATTAAGAGAATTAAAGACTTCCCTTTTGTTTTCCATATCTTCTCCACGTCTCAAAACCTCTGACCTTATACCTTCTTTCTTCTTTAGTCTCAGAGTATGAGATGACCTCCTTTCTAAAATTAAATCCTCTACTTATGCCTTTGATTCTATTTCCTTTTGTCTCCTCTAGTACTTTTCTTTATTGACTCTTTCCTCTTTTTTAATATTCAGTCTGTCTCCTTAATCTCTCCTTTACCTTGTTTACAAATATGCTCTTTTCTTTTCTATAATAACTTTGTCTTGATTTGCTATCTAGACAAATGTAGCCTCCCATTTCTCTTTACTTCTTCACTACCAAATTTGATACTAGACTTCTAGAGTGTCGCCTATAATTTGTTTCCTCCATTTCCTCAACACATAATTAGTCCTTGGCTCATTGTAGTCTGCTGGTGACCTTTTCTAAGTATTTATTTTTATTGGACTTTCTGTACCACTTGATGCTTTTGATTACCTCTTCTTGATATTTTTTTCTCTCTTTGCTGTTGTGATGTTCTGCTCTCCTGCTTATCCTCCTACCTTCACTGTTACTCCTCCACACCATTTGAAGACTTATATTCTTAATTCTTTGGAATATCTCATAAGGTTTTATCTTTCCACTTTTTTTCACTTTCTCCATATATTTCACATACTTTAGCAGTTCCCTTTATGCATCTCTCAAATCTATACTGCCACTTCCAAACTTATCTTGGAGCTTCTAGTACCATATTTTCATCTGTCTGTTAAAATCTCCACCTGAATACCTCACTAGGATCTTCAACTCATCATGTCCAAAATTCTACTCATAGTCACCCCTTAAATATTCCTGCCAAAATAAAAATTTTCTTGACCTGGTCTGTATTAGGTTATGGTATAGAGTGGCTAGATGGTGTAGTGATACAGTGTTGGGCCTGGAATCACAAAGACTCATTTTCCTGAATTCAGATATGGTCTCATACACTAGCTATGTGACCCTGGCAAGTTATTTAAAACCCTATTTGCTCAGTTTCTTCATCTGTATAAATGAGCTGGAGAAGGAAATAGCATATCACTCTAATATCTTTGCCAAGTAAACTCCAAATGGAGTCATGAAGAGTCAGATACAACTGAAACAATTGAAAAAAAAGTAATTATGATCTCAAACAAAGAAAAACCAAAAATAGGTCTTATTAAAAGAGATAATCAGGGAAATTGCATTTTTTAAGGGGAAGTTAGGTGGCACAATGGATGGAGTTCCTGGCCTAGAGTCAGTAAGACAGTTTAAATCTGGCCTCAGAGACTAGCTATGTGACCCTGGGAAAGTCATTTAACCCTGTTTGTCTCAGTTCCTCATCTATAAAATGAGCTGGAGAAGGAAATAGCATATCACTCCAGTATCCTAGTATCTTTGCCAAGGAAACCCCAAATGAGGTCACAAAGAGTCAGACACAATTGAACAACAACAACTACAACTAGGAATTTAATGAAATAATTTTGAAATAGTTACTATCTGAATATTTATTAAAAAGAACTGTGATAAGTCACTTTAGAAGATTATAGCATTTTCCATGAAATTTCTTAAGGGTACTCATTATGAAATTCTTTGGATTAAAATGGGGATTTACTTATAAAGAATTATCCCCACACTCTTGGGTTCTTAAAATGCCATTAATTATCAGTGATTGTGTTATCTATTGAATATCTGACTTCTAATTTTTTATATTGCCATTTGCACAATTGTATAATATTGCCAAATGATGACTTTTTCTGTAATTAAATTATATTACTACTCTAGACTTTTTATTAGCCTCATTTTACTAAAATTAAGGTGGTATTACATATATATTTTTTTTGTTTTGTTTTGTTTTGTTTTTTGGTAGGGCAGTTGGGGTTAAGTGACTTGCCCAAGGTCACACAGCTAGTACATGTGTCAAGTGTCTGAGGCCGGATTTGAACTGAGGTCCTCCTGACTCCAGGGCCGGTGCTCTACTGACTGCGCCACCTAGCTGCCCCTACATATATATTTTTAAATTTCATCACTATAGTTTACATTTTCTTTGCTATGGCGTCTAGTTTTATCCTTCTTACATACCTTATCTTATATCTGACCATCCTTTGTCTGTCAGACACTCATGACTGAATTTTCTCTTAAATGAAGTCATTTTAGTTCCTTAATCTCAGCCTACCATTTCTCCGAAAACAAACAAAAAAGATCTTATTTTATCAGATAATTCTTCTGTTTTAGTTATGTTATTGCCCTTCATTTGTATTCAGCAACTATCTACACAGACTATTCGCTCCATGTTTTCTACTTTGTCTTGTAGTATTAGATTACGTAAACTCTTTATAACAAATTTTCTTCTGAGTGTCAAAAAGTTCAACAAATAACTTACAGTTTACTAAAGTAGAAATAAACAGAAGTCTATTTAATTTTTATTTTTCCCAAAAAACTTGTCATTTGTTCCTTTGTGTTTAGAATCACGGAAAGAACCTGAGGAAGATGCTTTATTAAATATAAATCTAAAAGTGGTTAAAAACCAATGCCTATTGAATGACATTCACAAACTGGTTCTAGGTGCTTTAAATAAGGTATGTTTAGAAATTCCTTTTCCTTTTCTATAGTATCCCAACAGTAAATGTTACTAAAATGTTCTTATTTAGTTTCCCTCTAGAACTAAAGATTAATTTACTTTTGTTCTTGTTACTAATATTAATATAAGGAGTGGTGTTTTATAGTGCTGGTAAGACTATTAGATTTTATCACCTGTCATTTACTCACAATCCTTTATGAGCTGCATGATATAGAGAAACAACCCTCCTGAGTTATTGAAGATTTTCATTCAAGTGTTGCCTCTGATACACTCTAGCTCTGTGATCTTGAGCAAGTCACTTAATTTCCAAGTGCCACCAGCACCTCTCCAAGAATATAAGTTGCCAAATAGTTGCTGATTGATTAATGGAAGGAGTTTTCATACTCAGAATTCTTTTTGCCTCTCTCTCTCTCTCTCTCTCTCTCTCTCTCTCTCTCTCTCTCTCTCCCTCCCTCCCCCTCTCTCCCCTGCTCTCCGTCTCTCTGTGTGTGTGTATATATATATATATATATATATATATATACATTATATATACATATGTGTGTGTGTGTGTGTATATATATATATACACATACATATACATATATATGTGTGTGTATATATATATATATATATATATATATATATATATATCTCACTGGAGTAAAAAAATAGTGGTTTGTCTTTATAATATCATTGTATAAATTGTTTTCCCAGTTCTCCTTACTTCATTTATTATCAGTTCACAGAGTTTTCTCTTAAACCGTAGTTTCACGATTTCTTATGGTACAATAATATTCTGTTACATTCATGTAGCACAATATATTTAGCCATTTCCCAATGGGGAGGGGACCCCCTTTCCAATTTTTGTTTGCTAGGAAACAAGATATTATGAATTTTTTTAATGCATGAGTGCTTTTCTTCTTTTTTTGATCTCTTAGGAGTATTGGCCTAGTAATTGTATTCTTGGGTGAGAGGGCATTTAGACAGTCTAGTAAGTTTTTGAATATAGTTCCAAATTACTTTCCAGAATGATTGGATAAGTTCACAACTCTGACAATATTGACCCTATTTTCAGTGATGTTTTGAAAGATGCTGGAGAATTAGAGAAAAGAAAATATCCAGATCTTAAAGAAAAAAAAAAGGGAAAAAGTTTGGAGCTTGCCCAGTCAACTGGATTTCAGTTTTTGGCAAGATTCTAGAAAGTACCATGGGAATAGTTAATATAGTAAACTTCCAGAAAAGAAAGTGGTGATTACAGAAAAAAAATCCCAAACCCAAGAACATCAAGAACAGGTTATGACAGGTACACATGGTTGACATAGTTATTAGACTGCTAGATCAGAGGAATGTCATATATATGATTTACTTAGATTTTACAAAGGAATTTGATAAAATTTCTTACACTATTCTTGGGGGAAAGATGAAGAGACGTGAGCTAATTGATAGTACAGTTAGTTGGATTAAGAACTGGTTGAATGTGTGGACCCATAAAATATTTAGTCATGTTTCTTTATTAGTCTGAAAGGAGGTTTACAAGAACAGTGGGTTGTTCCTTCACAATTTAATAATTTTGTTGATTACTTGAATAAAGCAAATTTGCTAATTGATGCAAAGCTACAAGGGAGAGTTAATACATTAGATGAAAATGAGATCTAAACATATCTTAAAAAGCTAGGCTATTAGGCCACTGAGACTCTACTAACAGACCCCGGACCTGACTCACATGGCTTGCAGCAAAACCCAACCCCAAATTCTAGTTTTCCTTGCTCTCTTTCTTGTGTAGGTGAACCCTGGCTCCAGAATACACAAGTTTGCTTCGGTCAATACAGACAGAACTGTAGCAGACCTTCAGGAGCAGAAGCCTGCAGGGGGCCTTGACAGACGTCCAGTGCCAAGGTAAGACAACCCCAGGGCAACAACACTCCAAAGCTGTGAACTGCCAGTGCTCAGCTAGAGAAATGAGGAACAGTGGGAGCACAAGAGGACACTGGGAAAGGAAAACATGTTGGGAGAGGGGGGGAGGGAGAAGGGAAAGGACTGGCTTTGCAGCACTCCACTAAATATAATGGAAAAAGCTTAGCATCCAGATAGGGCCAGTTCTGTTTGCTGAAAAAGTCACTTGGGGCAGAGACCTAGGCTGGTAAACCATGAATTAACCAGTGTGGGAGGGGGATGAGACATTTTGAGATCCATCCCCAAAGGAAATCACTGTCAGAGGGGAAAGAGTCAGAAAGTTATGAATAAAGAATAAGAAAATAACAAAAATAAGGAAATTACCAAAGGAAAAAGAAAACTTAAAAATCTTAAATATAATAGCAGATAAATTGGCAGGGAAAACATGAACAACAGAAAGAAATATGGCCTCCAGATCTAGTAAACAGGTTTAGGCTTTTGTGAATAAATACTACAAAACAAAGAAAAATGATTTAACACTTGAAGAGGCTAAAGACCCTGTGAATGTAAGAACAAGTAAGCAAAGGATGCTGATCCTGAGTGGTTCAGAAGAGAAATGGGAATTATGAGAGAGGCCTGCAGAGCCAAAATAGTGGGCAGAATAGAAAAATTGGCAAGTCTTACCAAAGAAAGTAAAGGAGATTGTGTCAACAAATTCTCATACAGAGAAGCGAAGGACAGTCTAGAAGAAGAGAAGCAAAAAACAAGACCAAAAGAGAATATGTTTTCTATGTAAGCAAAGCATACTGACCTCAAAGGCAGGATGCGTACAACCAACCTAAGGACCATAGATCTTCTAGAGGAAAATGACAAGAGATAAAACCTGAACACCATAATGCAAGAAATAACACAAGAAAAGTGCTCAGAACTTCTAAACACTAACAATGAAATACCAATTGAAAGAATTCATTAATCTCCAAAAAAACCAAAACAAAACAAAAACAAAACTTTAAGACTGTTTAAACTTAATAGTTTAGTTCAGAAACAAAAAGCTCTATGGGCAACCAGGAGAAACACCTTCAAATACAAAGGAAACAAAATTAAAATAATGCAAAATTATTCTATACCCACGATAAAACAGGGGGGAATGAAATAATATGTTACAAAGAGTAAGGGAGCTCAGGGTGCATCCCAAGTTAACTTAAATGCAAATATGAGTTTATCCATAAATGAAAAAATATGGACATTCAGTAATAAAGAGGCATTTGAAACATCCCTAGAAAGAAAACCAGAACTGAAGAGATTATTTGCTTCTTGAACACTGCAAACAATAGAAATGCAGGAGGGGTGAATAAATGTAACAGCCAAGGACAGCAGTAGCAACAGGGTGACAGCAGAGATACCAGTAAGGGACTTCTTTCTAATGTAATCAAGAGACAGGGGTAAAGGTCTAAGTCTGATAGAAGTAGGGATGAGGTATTTTATGGACAGAACTTGGTGACAGCCTATAGGTAAATCAGTGTTTTGTGTGAGATAAAATTACAGCATGGGGGTGGGTGGGAGCAGGGGCTAGAGAGGAATGTTTGGTGTGCCCAGGTCAAATTGAGGGCTAGCAAAGAGGGAAGCAGAAGTACAGAATCATAGATGTTAGTTAGGCAACACTTGCTATGACAAACGACTTGAGGACTTAAATCGTATACTGACCTTGTGATATATTAAGTGTGTATGAGACTATATGAGACAACAGTATGACATGGCAACTAATAAAACTAAAAAAAGAACTTAAACTATAATAGGTTTATAGGATTTAGAGCTAGAAGGAAATAATTACCTTGGATTTTACACCTAGGAAATTGCTCTGTTGTTGGGGTTGAGTCTGCTGTCTGAAGGTCAACCCACTAGGCAGCTAGGCAACCATGAAGTGGAGAAAAAATGTAAAGGTCTTTAGGACTTGTGGATCTTATTCTTCCACAGTGAAGGAAGGGGCAGAAGGCAACAAGAACTCCAGTGTTTTAGATCATCAATAAAGACTAATCTAAATGTTAATTTAAACCCTTAAATCAGGGGTTAGCAACTATGTGTAGTCTGCTGCATATTTTTGTGCTGTCCAGTGAGCTAAGAATGGTTTTTATGTTAAAAAAAAAGTTTTAACATATCAAAAAATGTAAAGACCATTCTTAGTTCAAGGGTAGAAATAAAGGCTGGGCTGGATTCGTCCTGGGACAATATTTGGTTGAAACCTGCTTTAAATTAATAAATGAACTAATATTTATTAATTATCAGTTCTAGATACCATACTGGGCCCTGAAAATGTGAATATAAAGAATGAAACAATCCATACTCACAATGAGCTTACATTTGAATAGGGTAGACATCAAATATATGTTATATATACACACATATATGCACATATATAATGTATAATATATATATGCATACATATTTAAAGTACTTAAGGTAAATTACTTAATCAGTAATGTGTAGGATATATACATACACACACACACACACACACACACACATATACATAGAGAGCACAACTGTACACTTAATAAATATATTCCCACACAGAGTAATTAAATAGAAAAGTAGTTTGAGAGAGCACTAATTTGGGGTTGGGGGAGGGCAACGAGGGTGGGCCAGGAAAGATTTCATAATAAGTTGTAGAAGAAGAAAGGGATTCCATGAGATGAAGCTCATAAAGAAATTCACTTCATTAGGGGGAAATAGCCAGTTCTAAGGCATAGTGACAGGAGATACAATGTTGCGAGTAACAGATTGTTAATAAAAGAGGTGAATTTGGCTGCATTGCAGAGGGAATTATCCTACAGGGAATGGGTGTTAAGTAGGAGAGTCATATGGTTAGTGGAAAATTGTTTTAGTGCTTAAGGTAAATTACTTTGTCTGCAGTTTTGAAGGATAGACTGGAGTTGAGAGAGACTTGAGGTATAGAAACCAATTAGAGGTATTATAATCATCTTAGTAAAAGATGATGAGAACCTGAACTAAGATGGTAGTTGTGTTAGTGGCTAAAAGAAGTTAGATGAAAGAGATGTTATTTGTTTTTTTTGGGGGGTGGGGTTTGGTGAGGCAATTGGGGTTAAGTGACTTGCCCAGGGTCACACAGCTAGTAAGTGTCAAGTGTCTGAGCTGGATGTGAACCCAGGTCCTCCTGACTCCAAGGCTGGTGCTCTAGCCACTGTGCCATCTAGCTGCCCCAGAAAGAGATGTTATAAAGATAGAAATGCAAGATTTGACAACTGATTGGATATGTGAGGTGAGGGAGAGTGAGGAATCCAGGACAATGCCAAGATTTCAAACCTGAGATACTAAGTGATCCTGATGCCTATGATAAAAATATGGAAATTTGGAAGAGGGAGGATTTAGAGCAGGGGTTCTTCACCTGGGGTCCCTTATATTGTTTAATATAACATGTAAATACAAATTTTGCTTGCTGAATTATAAATGACGCATCCCCAAACAATGGATGGTAGAGAATGTCACACTTTGAGTCTGATATAAAAACCTGTCTTCTCATTCATGCTGGCTTAATTTATTTTAGCTAGTAGAATTAATAAGAAAATTCATGCAACATTGCTAACAAAAAATAAGAAAAATAATTATAAAGAAAAATAACATTTAAAATACCAAAATTATTAATTATCTTGAAATTAACTATGGAGACACAAAAATATGTGAATACAAGTATAAACATTATTTTCAGAAATAAAAGAAGATTCAAAATTATCCAGTCAACAGCCATTTATTCAGTGCCTACTATGTGCCACATGCTGTGCACTGAGGATACTAAGAAAGAGAAAAGACACTTCCTGCCTTCAAAGAGTACATGATGTAATGGGGTAGACAACTTGAAAACCACTATTTTACAAACAGGATATATAGAATGTAAATTGGAGCTTATCATAGAGGATTAAGGGGAAGCGGGAAAGATTTCTTAAAGAAGGTAGAATTTTAGCTGAGACATGACTGAAGAAGATTTTTATTTTAATTTTTTTCTCCCTCTTTTCTGCTAATAGTAGCCAATGCTCTATCAATTCTATGGGTCATTAAATTTGTTTTCAAAAAGGCTTTTCAAAAGTCAGTGTGGCTTAATATATGTACTAATATAATAAGATTACATGTCAAAATTAGCTTACATACTTTACAATCTACAAATCAAAATATCAGTGAAATGCTTAATAGAATTAAAATAATAACAAAATTTATATAAAAAAACCAAAAATCAAGTGTATCAAGGGACTCAATTAAAAAAGTAAGAAAGAAGGGAGCTTATCAATCCCAAGTTATACTATGAAGCAGATTACATTCATCAAACTGGCAAAGATGGCAAAAGATGGGGGAAAAACAGTATTGGTGGACCCGTTAGGAAAAAGGCATACTGATTTATTGCTGGTAGAGATTTGAATTCATCATAGAATTTTCAAAATCTTAAAGTTCTTTGGCTTTAGAAGTCATCTAGTCTAACCCATTTAGGAAAGGGAATCTATCCGCTGTACAAAATACTTAAGGGGAAGCCGTTATTTCCCAAGGCAGCCCATTCCGCTTTGGGGCAACTTTTATTGTTTTAAGTTTTACCTGGCATCAAGCCTAAGTACATTTCTAAGCAACCGTCACTCATTGCCCTTAGCTCTACTCTTTTGAGACAAGGACAAGACATATAATTATCCAATCACGAGACAACTCCTGCCCCTGACACACACTCCAGTTATCTCATTTAAACATTCCCATTTCCTTCAGCTAATCCTCACATAAATAGAACTTAAGTCTGTTCGCTATCCTGTTTGCCCTACTCTATATACTCTGCAACTTATACTTATACTTATACTCTGCCTTTCTAATGCGATGTGCAGAACTGAACATAGTACTCCCAACTATGTTTTGACTATGGCAAAGTACAGCTCCTACATACTACTGCTCTCATAATGTTCCCTAAGATTACATTTGGTTTGTTGGCTTCCTTACATCACCACTGACTCATACGGAGTTTGTAGTCCACTAAAACTTTCAGATCTTTGTTTCAGACAAACAGCTGACTAGTCATACCTCCATTGAGTACTTAATTCTTTAATCCAGGTGTAACACTTTGTATTTATGTCTTTTAAATTGCAATTTTATTAGATAAGGTTCATGGACATAATTGGCCCCAGCTTTTCTTCAGGCTTAGAGGAGTGCTGTACAGCCAGTTCCCTCATCTCCCCATTACTATATGGTTTCCTTTCCCAGTGTCCTGTCCTATTTCCACTGCTCCCCATTTTTCTGGCTGGGCACTGGCAGTTAAAACCTTTGCAGTTTTGGTGCTGTGACGTTGTCTTACTGGGTGCTGCATGTCTGCCATGGCCCCCAGCAGGCTTCCGCTCCTGAAGAGCTACTATCTATATTGATTTGAGCAAACTGGTGCATTCTGGTGCTAGGGTCCTCCTACACTGGAAAGAGGGCAGGGGGAATGGGAGTGTGGGTTTGAGTTTTGATACACACCATGGTCCTTGTACTAGCAGGTCCTTAGGTCTTGTTACTGGTGATGTGGGAGAGGTGCTGGGTGAACTCAGGGTAAGCATCAATTGATGGTGTGTTGTTTTTTTAACTTTTTAAATTCTGAGTGTGTTAGACCATGGAGATAGGATGTTGATTTATCTTTGGCACATCATTTCTGTTTTGGAGAGGTTTGAGAGGTCATGGGTATAAGAAAAAATGCCTTGTCCTTCATCATGTTGTTCATAAAGTGTGAAAGATGGAGACCAATTATATTAAATATAGTTTTAACAAATTTCATGGATGCCAAGTTAACCCCTCTTTTAGAGATACTGTTGTGGTTTTCATCTGTCATTTGGCCCATGTGAATAATTTTATTGTTAATTTGTGAAGACTATGAACATGAATATTCTTCCAGTGCTGTAAGGACAAAGGGATGCTACGTTATAATATGAGACTTGTTTGTTTACAGAGATTGATTTGATGTAATTCTCCTTCCTAACTATAGGAATTTAATGGGTTGCTTTTTACTTCAAGCAGCATGTTAACTTTGAAGTTTTAGTGTGATAAAAAATGTCTTGGTTACTTATTAATTTAAATATATTTTAAAGAATTAAGAAAAACCTAGAACTTCAAAGATAAGCTTTAAACTTGAATAAAAGAGTAATAATATATAGCATGGCAATAACATGTTCTCTTAAGAAACTAAAATTGTAATATTATTATTTAAAATACATGTTTATTGAAATAATTCTTGGAATCTTATATTAAATAAATCAAGAATTATGGCTTTGCATATGTAGTTTTGATGTTATCTATATGTAAATATTTTTGGCATGAGAGGAAAGTAAATCCTAGTTTTGAATGAACAATTTTTTTATTTGCCTGTTAAAAATCCTTTTTCTTATTTGAAATTTTAGTTTATTGGAAATCCTGGAATTCAAATATGTGGATTAAAAATAATTTCTTCTTTAGCAAATTGTTCTGGAGCATTAGAAATGTTTTCTCAACAAGGGGCCCTTAATTCAGTACTTCATACACTACAGATGTATCCAGTTGACAGAGGTCAGTAGAAATATGTTTTTTATGAAGTAGGTAAGATTTGGAATATTTGACATAGGCCAATCCTCTGATCTTATTCAGCACTTTTTAAAAAGTTTACTTTCTTTTAAAAATAAGCAAACATGTACACAAAATTTTTGCTCTGGGGAAGAATTGAGAATTTACACCTACCTTCCTTCATTTCAGAGATTATAGAATGATGGGTGTGGCATATTACATATACTGCCAGGCATGATGATATTGTCATTAATTTTGCTGAAGTTTTTTTTTCCTTCTCTATTTTTAAATCTTTGCCATAAGGTAGCGGGAGGGGAAAGGAATATATCAGGAAAAAATGACGCAAAGCCAAACTGCAGCAATAGAAATAAGAAATATTTTAATTGCCGTCTTCTTAGTTTGAGAGCCATTATTATGTTCACTTTTTTCTTGTCCTAGTAATTCAGTGCCTGGGTTTGAGTCTACTAGGATGTCTGATTACGAAAGAGAATTTGTGCACAGAAACTCAGCATCTGCTTGCAAATATTCTGATTTCCAGCTTAAAACGATTTAAGGACGTTGATGACGTACAGATAAGTGTATGTGAATTATTTTAAATCAAATTTAAGAGTACGTATAATTTTCTTTTTATGGCTGCTATTTCGACTCTATTCACAAAATTGGAATGTTTAGCATCTTCATAAACATATACATTAGTATAATTCATCAAGGCAGAATTTGCCATAAACATTTTTAAAAGCAACTACTTGGTATAATAATGTAATTTATATTAGTATTATAAAATAGTTTTCACTTTGTGGAACCTCTTGAAAGTGTCTCAAGGATGAAGTGTCTGTGGACCACATTTGAGGACTGATCTAGTCCAGTCCCCTCATTTTAGAAATATGAAAAAAAGAAAGACCCAGAGAGATGATTTGCCAAGGTTACAGACTTTAACTGTTGTACTTATTCTGTTCTGTAATTTAAAGAAAATGAGATATTATTAGACTGAAGTTAAAATAGAATTAATTTGAATATCCACATTTTGTGCATCAGTAGCTGTATGACTAAATGCACTATCTCAAATTTTAAGTACATTTACCAAATTCTTTGTATTTTGCTGTTTTCATCATTGGTTGTTTATTTCCTCTTTTTTCAGGGATTTCAAACAACTTTGGCAATACTTGAATTATCACTTGGCTTTGCAAAGCTGCTGCTAAGTCATCATTCATATGACTCACTAATTGTCTATCAGATGTCCAGGTGTTTCGCTGAACAAACAGATCATCAGGTAAACATTTCTTCTGTCTTTTGTGTTAAAGGTCATGGATTTATCTGTTTCCCAACTGCCATTTCTTTTCTTTCTTTTTAGTTTCAGAATCTTTGCTGCAAGGTTTTTGCCAAAATAACTTGTGATGATGATATTAAAAATGTACTACTGGCGAGAGCCTGTGAGGAAAACAATAGCATTATGGCTGAATGTCTCCTCCTTTTGGGAGCTGATATTAATAAAGTGACTGGAAAAACTCCTTTAATCTGCCAGGTAAATATTCAAATGCATGCCGTTATTTTAAAATAAGAGTAGAAGTGGTGAGGAGGCAGTACATTCCA
Source organism: Trichosurus vulpecula (assembly GCF_011100635.1). Classification (NCBI taxonomy): domain Eukaryota; kingdom Metazoa; phylum Chordata; class Mammalia; order Diprotodontia; family Phalangeridae; genus Trichosurus; species Trichosurus vulpecula. Next base: position 212,318,368 of record NC_050577.1, on the reverse strand, counting down.
GTTATGGAGGATTGCTGGTGCAAAATGAGTGAGATAGAATGCCATTTATGAAGAAGAGTAAGCAAGGAAAGTTTGCCTGGATTGCACTGTGCATGGATGGAAATGATGAGGAATAAGGCCGTAAAAGTAGGTTGGGTTAAGATTATTAAAAGCTTCAACTGCCAAAAAAAAAAGACCTAATATTTGATCTTGGAGGTAATAACTGATGTATGGAGTAAGGTAGAGATTCGATCATACTTGCACTTTAGGAGAGTCATTTTGGTGGGAGCTGGAAGAATGAATTAGGGTGGAGGAGAGATTGGAGGTAGGGAAACCAATTAGAGAACTATCATAGTAGTCTAGGCAAGAGATGATGAGAGCCTGAGATAAGTGACGGTGAGCAGAGAGAAGGGAAAAGATGAGGCAGATGTTGATCATCCTTTGATCGTGAAGAGGAACGATGACATCACAAGGGTGTGTGAATTGGATATGAGGGGGAAGAGCTGAGCAAAGTTGTCAGCCTCAGTCTGTTCTCCAGAGTCATCAAAGTCCAGTGGCAAGACAATGGTCAAGACTGGCTGTGACACAGTAAGCACAGAAAATATGCTATGGGAGCAGCTAGGTGGTGCAGTGAGTAGAGCACTGGCCCCAGAGTTGAGAGGACCTGAGTTCAAATGCGGCCTCAGACAATTGACACACTTAGTAGCGGTGTGACCTTGGGCAAGTCACTTAACCCCAATTGCCCTGCCTTTCCCCCTCAAAAAGAAATGAAAAGAAAATATGCTATGAATAGTCCAAGGGGCTAAAAGGCAATGGCTATGTGCTCTTATTAAAGTGGTAATTTATCTTTCTAGTAAAACACCTTCCAGCATCTAATCCTTATTGTTTATGATTCTTGCTAGTGACATTTGAAAAATCCTCCAAAGGAGATTTTCTCAAAGCAATGGAGGTTCTTTTGATATTTATTATTATTATTATTATATAATATATATTATATTTTTCTTCTTATATACAATATGGTATATTAATATATTAGATAATATATTAATGTTATATAATAATAATAATAATAAATATGGTTATTTTAGTGTTTTGTGAAAACCATTATGAGGCTGTCCATCCTCTAGTCCCTCAACTTCTCAGTCCTCTGCTAGGCCACTGTCACCTTCTTGATGTCGTCATCCTCTTCAAGAACAAAGAGGGACAAAGATCTTTGGGTTTTTCTTGCCAAAGGTAACCTTGCTAAACATCAAGAATGAATGTTCTCATTCTTTATCCCATACAAAGATTATGAAGTTTATTCTTCCTTTTGATTACTTTTAATAATACTAATTTAAAAAAACTGTGAGGTACCCCAGTTGATAAATGGTCAAAGGATATGAACAGGCAGTTTTCAGAGGAAGAAATTAAAGATATCTATCATCATATGAAAAAATGCTCTAAATCACAATTGATTAGAGAAATGCAAGTCAAAATACCTCATAAGTAGCACATCTCCCCTGTCAGATTGGCCAAAATAACAAAACAGGAAAATCATAAATGCTGGAGAGGATATGGGAAAATTGGAACACTGTTACATTGTTGGTGGAGTTGTGAACTTATCCACTTAATCTAGAGAGCAATTTGTAACTATGCCCAAAGGGCTATAAAAAAGTACATACCCTTAGACCCAGCAATATCACTTCTAGAGCTGTATCCCCAAGAGATCACACAAATGGGAAAGGGACCCATATATACAAAAATATTCATAGCAGCTCTTTTTGTAGTAGCAAAGAATTAGAAATCAAGGGGATGCCCATCAATTGGGGAATGACTAAACAAGTTGTTGTATATAAATGTAATGAATTACTATTGTGCTATAAGAAATGGAGATGATATGGACTTCATAATAACCCAGAAAGACTTATATGATCTGATGCTGAATGAGGGGAGCAGAACCAGGAGACCATGATATATGATTACAGACAAACGGTATATGTGATGACTAACTTTTATAGATTTGGCTCTTGTCACCAATACAAGGTTCAAAGACAACTCCAAAAGACTCATGATGGTAAAAGCTATCCACATCCAGGGAAAGAATTACAGAATCTGAATGCCGATTAAGGCAAACTATTTGTTCTCTTTTTTTCCTTTTCTTCTTTTTCTTTTGTTTCTTCTTTCTCATGATTCATTCCATTGGTTATAGTTCTTCCTTACAACTTGACTATTGTGGAAATAAGTTTAATGCGAAGGTATTTGTAGAAGTTATATCAGATTCCGTGCCATCTGGGGGGTGTGGGGAAGAGGAGAGGGAGGAGGAGAAAATTTGGAACTCAAAAATTTGTGGAACTGAGTATTATAAACTAAAAACAAAAAAAAAAAACAATGGTAGGCTAGTGTAAGAGGTTCAATTATCTCATAAAACACTTTGAGAGAACTGTTATCTCATCACCACCTGTAAATCATTTTATGCCAAGGAATCTTGAGAACCTCCTGGGAGGTTCCTTGACATTTGTATATTATCCTTGAGAGCTCACCTGGTCTCATCTTTACTTCTCCTTGCCCAATTAAGGGTAGTCTTACTTCATTTCCAGGCACCACTGAGTCTGCTGTCTCTTTTCCAGTATCAATGACCTCAGGATGCAGCTGGCTCTCATGAATCTATAAAGCATTCCTCTAAGACAAAGAGGAGTTTTCTTGGTCCCATACATGTTCAGGCCCACTTTTCTTGGTATAATCAGTTATAAGTCCTCATCCACATGATGCTGCTAAGCCTTTAACCAATTGCATTATTTTCTCACCTATCAATTTGGTTCTTTATTCTATGCTTATAAAAAGAAGTCACATCTTCATTTCAGGGTCTTTGGCTTACTGAGGCAGCCATTAGACCCATTTTGCCTAATAAACTGTTATCTTGCTTGGAGTATATGTGCATTAATCTACCTTTGTTGAATTTTACTCATGACATTGTCTTGCCCAGGGTCACACAGGTAATAAGTGTCTGAATTTGAACTTCAGTCTTCCTGACTCCAAGCCCAGCGCTCTATCCACTGCACCGCCTGGCTGCCCCTGGAATGACTTTTAAGTGGTTAGAACTGGCTCCAGCTGGATGCTGTGTTCTTTTTATCAGGCTTAGTAGAGTACTTGCTATATATACTCTTGCCCCCATACATTAGGACCTGTTTTGCTCCCTCTAGGCATTTCAGAGAACTGCCACACTGGTGTTACATGATCATCCATACTACCAATGATAGAACTGCAGCACTAGTGCTATGGGGGCAAATCTGAGCTTTGCCATGTAGTGCTATAGTGTTGTCCCCCAGCACTGGCAGTTCAGAGCTCTATAGTGCTGATGCTATGGGATTGCAGCATTTAGTCTTTATTCAGTTTTAATCTTGGTTAGTATGAAAGAGCTGATATATCACTTGTACTACTATGTATTTATGCCACTATGACATGTGGTGGTGCTCCTGTTTCATTGTTCATTTCTCTCAAAAATTGGGGAAGTAATTTTGCCCTGTGTTTCATATATTACATTCTCAGATTAAAGATAGATTTGGAGACAGAACCTGGATTTAAATCCCAAATTTATCACTTAACGAATCATATGACCTTGGACCATTCACTTCCCCTTTCAGTTTCCTTAAATGTCATATGAAGGGAGTAGACTAGGTAACCTTAACTTCTCTTCTAGCTCTAAATCTATGAGCCCGTGATCCTCACTCGTGGATAAAACACAAGACAAGTTGTCCAAACTACAGTTTGCTTAATATTCATGTTCTCTCTCTTTTTTCCTTTGTGTAGGTTTGTGAAAAGGAAAGCAGTCCCAAATTAGTGGAACTCTTATTAAACAATGGATCACGGGAACAAGAGATTCGGAAGGCATTGATGATCAGCATAAAGAAAAATAACAGTCAGGTCATCAGTTTACTGTTAAGGAAGCTTGGACTGGATCTTGCCAATAGCAGCATTTGTCTTGGAGGATTTTGTCTTGGAAAAATAGAACCTTCCTGGCTTAGTCCTTTATTTCTAGATAAAATATCTAATTTAAGAAAACAAACAAGTAAGTAGGAACCCTTTAATTTGTTGAGGATGAGACTGTTGATGATTTTTTTTAAAGTTCTTAATATTTTTATTTATTTGTCCATAAACTAAGTTAGACTATAAACTTCCCTGTAAAATCTAATGAAGAAGGATGATAGGCAGTTTCAGTAGCATTATCTCATAAAGCAAAAGCAGTGGAGGTTAAAAGCAGTTTAAAGAAAGGTTGGCAAGATAGCCAATTAGCAAAGTCATCCAAAGAATATTTAAAGGTGAAAATGGAAAGAAGACAACAACAGAAAGAGGAAAAGATTATAAATTTTATAACAAAAAACATTATAATATTTTTTGCCATCGAGAACAGTGGAACCACCACCTTCAGACCCTAATATCATAGTCAGGGGTTCCTTTGTTGGTCTTTCATTGTTTGTCCTTCTTTCTTGAAGAGGACTGTAGTATTAGGAAGGTGATGTCATGACTTGCAAGTGAATTGGATTTAAGTGAGGGAGGGCTGTGCAAAGTCACCAACCTCACTCTCTCCTCCAGAGCCATCTGTGTCCAGGGGCAAGATATAGATCAGGAGCACTGGCGGTGGCCCAGATGCAGGGAGTGGTTAGCTTTTTTAAGCCAAGGTCTTTCCCAGGTCTCAGTTTGATCCAAGCAATGCCCATTCAGTGATTAAATCTAGGTAAGAAATGAGAGAAAGAATGACTTCTTTTACCTGGTCAAAAAAAAAACAAGAAACAAAATCGGTTTGGGAGGGGCGGAGTCTCAAGGTTAATGGCCGAAAGGGAAACAGTTGCTATTTACACTCATGCATCAGAGTCCAAACAATGACCTAGTGAGGCTTGGGCTGGGACCTATTGTTGGCCAGTGAATGAGAGCTAGAGTGATTTGGGTTTAAGGCATGGTCCTTGAAGAAGAAATCTAGCCCATAAACCCCAAGATATCTTGCTGAAGTTTCAGTGAACAAAATTTATATTCCTTTGAGCAGAGCCCAAAGGGTATGGGTATGCTTATAGGGAAATCAAAGTAACACTAAAAAGAGCTAACTGGAAAAGCAGCCAGGTTTGGACTACACAGAAGAGAGATCTGTGCTAGAGTCTACACGCTGGTGATGGTGTTAAGGGATCAATATACAAAGAAGTGTTGTGTGTAATAGTTCGAGAGACATAATTTCTGGGTGATTAACAATTATTTTATTAATTATGGCTAGCAGACAATTAATTTGTCTGTGTCTCCTAAACCAAAGACCCCTCATGGAACCCATTCAATGCTTATATGTTCTTGGAATATGCAGCTCAAATGGATTCATTTGTATGGTTTAGTGGCCCCCATTTCTATTTGAGTTTGACACCACTGGTCTAGACAATAATATAGGTGGGTAGATTTGAAAATAGCAAAATGACCACATAAAAAGAATATTTAGGAGTAGTTTAATTACAACTTGGCAGGAGTTCTCCATTAATGTGTCCCTGTGACCTATGTTATTAAACTCTTTTATCGATATGGCATCCTTTTAAAATTTATGCATGACACACACCTGGAAGAATAGGTAATGTGTTAAATGGCAATCAGTATCCAAAAAGACCTCAGCTAATTAGAGTGTTGGATAGAATTTACAAAAATGAAATAATGCAGATAAAGTCTTGAGTTCAAACAAATCAACTTCTAAAGTATGAGATAGGAGAAGAATAGCTGTAATTGTATCTACACTCAGATCAGTGCTACCATTTTTTTTTATCTTAAGTTTCAAGATGCAACTTCCTATGAAAAATTTTCTGATTGCCTGGGATATTAGTGAGCTTGGATGTGACCTTTATTATTGTAGCCACTCAGGCCAAAGCTTTATAATTATTGCTTCTGCTATATTGTGACTTGATTTTTTTTAACTTTAGTGTTTTGAGACTATTTATCATGTTATGTTCTCTGATAAAGAATATGGATTCATTCTGAAACATAATTTGCCTTTGTGACCTAAAGCCTAGGCCACAGCTAAATGTAATCTTATATTTTTAATGACTTATCTTTCCCAGTATTATCTGTTTTCATCAAGCAGATGTTGCATAATGCTTATAAGAGACAAAACTAAATCATTTAATCTTTCCTCAGGAAGTATAATTGTGAAAGAAATCTTGTATTTGCCTTATGTCTTTCGTATTCCTGACTTTTAAAAATTGCTGTATTTTAGAAATATCAGTGTTCATGGCTTTTTACTGTTAGACACAGGATCTGCATTGGCAAGAATGGTACTAAGATATCAAATGAAAAGTTCATCAGAAGAAGGACCAATATCAGGCAGTGATGGAAGTTTTCCTGAAGATCATCTTGATAAATTTAGTGATTGGACTGTTATACCTGAGTCTTCTGTAGACTGTGTATTTCATCACAGTGATGATCTTGATAGTGAAGGTAAAGACTGTGTGACACATTAACTCTTTCATGTTATATCTCTGGATATGTTTGTTAAAGCTATTTGAAGAGCAACAAATTAAGAAGTTTGGTGAAAAAATAATTTCATTTTGTAGATCTTCAAAATAAAGAGAAAGCAAATTTTAGTGTCTCACCAAATTGTATGGTGGCTTGTTTTTTCTTTCTTTAGGTATCTTCTGTTTAGGAGATGGTTATTGGATCTATGGTTTCATTGATATAGGGAAATCTTGGATGAGAAAACTTCCTTTGCCAAAACAGGTCAGCACCTTCTCTGCAACCTGTAGGCTTAGGGAATTGACTGGAGCACTGGTAGATTAAATTGCTTACCAAAGATTACATTATAAGTATGTGTCTTGAGGATATTACCTCTTTGTGGATAGGGATTGTTTTATCCTTAAAATTTCTAGAGCCTAGCACAGTGCCTGCCATGTAATAGTTGTCAAGTAAATACTTATTGATTGATTCCTTGTTTAGCAAGGGTCTTTTCTCAGTCTTCTAGATCAAGAATTTAAATTGGAGCAGCCTTCTGAAAAAATACAGTCATTCTTGTGAATTAATTTATTTTTAAATTTCTGTAATTTAAAATATAACATTTATAGGTGTAAGATGACTTTTGTCAGAGTGCCATAGTAGATAAAACACTGTCCTTGAAGCATTCTGGCTCAGTCTTACACTTGTCACATACTGGCTGTGTGTCCCTTGGCTAGTCAACGGAGACAGTTATAGAGAAGGTGTTAATCTTCATTGGTAGAGGAAGTTTCTCATGGGGAGATCTCTACACTGATGAAATCATAGATCTAGTACAAAAATGATGGCATTTATTATGAAGCTATTTATGATAGTGTAATACATAGTGGTAGACAAAGGACCAGAAAATCTTATCTCTACTATTTAAGACCTACCTAGGTAAATAAATCACTTTCTTCATCTGTAATGTGAGAGTTTTAGACTAAATATCCTCTCCCTGGATGCTGTAAATCTGTGATCCTATTGTTCTTATTTTGTTTTCTTTTAAATACTTCATTTACATTTTATATTTATTTTTAGAAATATAAATTCTTTGAAGACAGATTTTAATATTAGTCTCTAGGTGGAAAAGTAATTTTTATAAATTCATTTTTAACTGTTATAGATCTATTACCCCCCGATATAATTTATTTCAGTATGTTTCCGTGATTAGCAAACCTTTACTTCTCCGATAACTTATATACATATGTCTTTTTTTCTCCCAATTTATTAAGTTATTCATTTTCAGTTTTCAGTGTTCACTTCCATAAGTTTTAAATTCTCTCCCCCTCTCTTCTCCCTCCATCCCCAAGAGGGCATGCAATCTGATATGGGCTCTACACATGCATTCTTATTAAACACATTTTCGTATTACTCAAGTTACATAGAAGAATTAAAACAAATGGGAGAAACCATGAGAAAGAAAACAAAACAAAATAAAATAAAACAAAAGGGAAAATAGCCTGCTTCACTCTGCATTCCGACTGCATAGTTCTTTCTCTGGATGTGGATGGCATTTTCCATCATGAGTCCTTTGGAAAAGTTTTAGGTCCTTGCCTTGCTGAGAAGAGCTGAGTCTATCAAAATCAGTCCTTGCACACTGTGGCTGTTATGGTATACAATGTTCTTCTGGTTCTGCTCACTTCACTCAGCCTGTTCATCATTTCTTATAGCACAATAATATTCCATTACATTCATATACCACAACTTGTTCAGCCAATCCCCAAGTGATGGGCATCCCCTCAATTTCCAGTTCTGTGGTGGTCAGCCACAGAAAGAGCTGCTATAAATACTTCTGTGCATGTGGATCATTTTCCCATTTTTATGATCTCTTTGGGATATAGCCCTAGAAGTGGTATTGCTGGGTCAAAGGGTTTATATACATATTTCTTAAAACAGTATTCTTTTCTAGAATCAGTTTTTTTTTAATTTTGAGTTAAAAAAATGAATCCATAAACAAAAATGGGTAGTTTAATTGAATGAATATGACTTTCCAAAATGGTGGAATAAAAAGAAGCATAAAAAAATGGTAGAATAAAAAGAATAAATAAAGCATTAAATGTAAGTTGAAGGAATTTTTAAAAAACGACTCCTTGAAACTAATAGACATATCAATAGTTGATGTTTGAAAAGGTAAAGCCAGAATTATTTTACTATTAACGTTCTGAAGATAAGAGTTTGTACACTTAACATGTGAAAGATACTAAAAGGGAATTGATTAAGCTATTCTCCATAATTAGTGTTTAAATGCTACATTTGTGATTTGTGTTCCCATCTTTCATTCTGATTCTTGATGTCATCTTTAAAACCCTTATTTTATATTTTGTTATTAAAATAGGAAGTGAAGGTTCATTTCTTATGAAAAAGAAATCGAGTTCTTTTAATGCGAGAGACCTTTATAGAGATGTTTTGTTGCAGTGTGGCTCACCAACTTTGGAAAGGCATTCCAATTCAATGGTAAGACAATTCATGACTCTCATATGTCCTTTAGTAGTTGAAAGCATAGGACAAAGTTAGGTGGCATTAACTCCATGACTGTGGGTAAAATGTTGGGTTAGATCTTTAATAATTGTAACACAGAGATTGTAAGAACCACTTGGATTGTCCAGGGACAGCTCAACATGAAGGGTAAGAATAATTCTGGGAAGGTTGGAGTACTTAGGAGAGTATGATGGCAAATAAAAGAACTGGGCAAGAAAGTAGAAAGCTTCAGAGAGACTTGTTGGTTGGTGGATGTCTTTCTAGAATGGTAGTACAAGGAAATATTAATTACACTATAAATTAAATATTCACATTTTGTACTTGAATAACCATATAGAACTTTCTAGCAATCAGTTATAATTTAGCCATTAAACCTATAGTTTAGGATGCATAGTACCTATCATTTAGTAGACAATACATGTTTGACTTGCCCTTGGGAAGTAGTCTACAAATATACTAACTGGCTTCTCCATGAAGTAGTTTTTGCTGTTGTTTTGTTTTGTTTTTCCCATTGCAGAACCTAAACCAGATGTATGCTAGAAAGTCACGGGGTAGAAAATTATCTACCTCAGGACAAGCTTATTTTTCTTTATTCTTTTTTTATGATGATATTTTATCTTATTTTTCCCCAATTATTTTTCTTTATTCTAACAGCCTTAGAGGCAGAGAGATGGTGCAGTAGGTTAATCTCTGGACCTTGAGTCAGGAAGACCTGAATTTAAATCCAACCAGCCTCAGATACTTAGTAGTCATGTATCCCTTGGCAAGTCATCTAACTTGTTTGCCTCCGTTTCCCCAACTCTAAAACAGGGATAATATCACCTACCTCCAAGAGTTTTTGTGTGCATCAAATGAGATAATATTTGTAAAATTCTTAGCATAGTACCTGGCATATAGTAGGCTTGTTTCCTTTCCTCCCCCTTCTAAAAGATTCCTACCTTACATATGGTAAACTGCCTTTCAACAAGCTGACTTTTTTTGTAAGAACACAACTCTAGGACTCTTGTGGAATTCATTATGAAAACAGGGGTTTTGCTTTCTGACCAATTGTTCAAGAACATATCTGTATCATATCTCAAGGAATTCCTGCCTTTGTTTCATTGATAATGATTTAAACTCTTCTTATATTTGGTGACTCTGGAGTGACTTGAAATCTTTCAAAATATGTCCTAATTACCACATTTTAGGGCTTTGACTATACAATATTGTTTACAAGGCAAATAATTAAAACTTTTAATTTGTGGTGAAGTATAATCATTGTTGGTTTGGGAGCAAAAATAGATCCATTACCTCCAAATTAGCTTTGAAATACCAAAAGTATAATTAAAATTTAGTAGATATTTTTTGCTAATCATAATTAAGCATTTCAAAAACTGAGTTAATGTAGGTTTTTAGTAGGCTTAAAAATAGATAGTTGTTGTTCAGTCATGTCTGACTCTCTGTGATCCTGTGAACCATAGCTCATCAATATTGTACATGGGGGTTTTTTTTGGCTAGGATACCAGAGTGGTTTGCCATTTCCTTCTCTGGATAATTAAGGCAAACAGAGGTTAAGTGACTTGCCCAGAGTAGTATGTAAACTCAGGTCTTCCTGAATCCAGGCCCAGCTCTCTATCCATTGAGCCTCCTAGTTGCCTCCAAAAAAAACCCCCCAAAAACCCAGAGAGTAAAATCTAGCTAAAGATCAGCAGGAAATTGTATTTAGTTTGCAAATTTAGTGTAGTGAAAAAAAAAAAACAACCTGATGAACGAGAACTATTCTACCCCAAGGTAGCTTATATAGTCTCGAATGAACCTTCCAGTTTCAAAATTGATGCAGGTTAATAACTGTATAACTATAGGATTAACTGCTCCGTTTTTCTTTCCTTAATCTTACTATATATAATGTGTAAATGTTTTTTAACGTTCATAGAAGTTGCTCCTGTGTAGATAGGTATTTTTGCTTTTACAAAATAGCGTACTTTTTTCACAACTTGACTGATACGGAAATATGTTTTGCACAATTGCACATGTAAAACCTATGTCAAGTTGCTTACTGTCTCAGGGAGGGGAGAGATGAAAGAAGGAGGGAGAAAAATTGGAACTCAAAATTAAAAAAAAGAATGTTAAAAGTTATCTGTACATGTAATTGGGAAAAAGTAAAATATATAAAAAAGAGAAAATGACACAGACTTTCTCATGGATGCATTTATTTTCTAAAAGGAGGCCAGTTTTGATCATGAAGAAATGTTGAAGCAAAAAAGAGACTTATTTTCTTCACAGGATTCTGTCCGTGAGTATTTATGCTAATAACCATAAACAGTTAGAAATTTATGGCATAATTGAGTAATTTGTCAAATCCACATCTCATGTTCAAAATCATTAAAATTATTCACTGCCAATTTTATTTAACACAGGAATCTTGAGATTTTTTTTTTCTAAAAGTCCCACGAATAGAAGTATAAAATATACTTCTGGATGAAAAACTGCTTACTTTTTCTGAGTTAAACAGTGTTGAATTTTAAGAAGTTCATTCATACTTTGCTTTTGCAAGTTTTAGATGAAATGTGTTTTCTTTCTTGGTTATACATTATGTTTTGCAGAAGGATCTTCAAAACTCCAGTCCCATTTGAGACGATCAGATGGCTTTTTTCTTCCAACCTCAGAAAGAGAATATATAAAGTCATTAGACCTTTCAGCAAATGAACTAGAGGATATTGATGATATAAGCAAGAAATGCTGTTTAAGTGATCACTTAACACGTCTTGAGAAACTAGAGCTCCACCAGAATGTACTTACAAGAGTTCCACAACAACTCTGTGAAGTAATTTAATATCTTTTTAAAAGGAAATGTGTATTTGCATAATTTTTTCACCAATTTAAAAAATTTCATGGTTGTCTTGAAAGGGAATTTTTTTTTATGATTATAAACTTGATACTCTCAATCTTCCACTTTGTTAGAAAATGAACTATTACTTGTCAATGGATGATTTTTTTTTTAAATGTGTGTGATTTTTTTTTTAAAGTGAGAAAGGAGGAAGGGCATTCCAGGTATAGAGAGCAATGTGAACTAAGACTAGGAGCTGGGGAAATACATATTGAACAGGCCAGATAGCAATATAATTTAACTGAAGCATTGAATATGTGGAGGGGAGTAACTTGAGATCAAGCTGTTGAGAAGGAAAGATTATGCTGGATTGTCAGGAGTTTGGGGAAGGAGGATTTGAATGCCAGGCCAAAGAGTTTGACTTAAATTAGTGGGCCATTGAACTTAACTAGGGAGCCATTGAACATTATTGAGAAGTGTGACATGAATAGATTTTTATATGTATGTGTGTGTCTACAAATGTATACTTCGTGCGCGTGCACATGCACGCATGCACACACACACACACGCGCGCACACACATATACACAATTATTCTGGATTCACCAAGACTTGATACAAGAGATGACTGAGAGGGAAAAGTCAAAGGTAACTGTATTCATTCAGTCAGTCTATAAGCATTTATTAAGCATTTACTAGGTGCCAAACTTTCAGTGAGGGAGTCACGGTGAATTGTGATGCCAGTGACTGAAGGAGTCAGAAGGAAGAAGTTTACAGTAAGCTTGGCTTGGGACATGTTAAATTTGAAGTGCCTGTCGGAAATTCAAGTAGAAGGTGTTATTTTATGAGCAACTTGTTTAGATCTCAGAATGGAGGTTCTAGGTGATTCCTAGAGTTAAATAACTTTGGAAGTCATTTGCATAGAGATGGTAATTAAAATTTAGACAGAAATCAGATTGCCAGGGGCAAACAAAAATAGAAACAAGAGAGATAATGAGAACAGACCCTTGAGGGCAACTGATGTTGAGGAATGAGTAAGTGTGAGGAGTCAGAATAAGTCTCATTAGAGAGGTAAGAAGAGAATTAGAAAAGTATGATGTTGATATTTTTAAATCTAAGAAAACAGGGAATATTTTAATTTGCATTATGTGTATTTGTGTATATGGCTTATCATTTCCGTCTAGATTATAATCTTCTTGAGGACCAGAACTTAATATTTCCCCAGAGTTTATCATAGTATATTGCACTTAGTAGGCACTTTAAACATGTTTGCTGAGTACAGCATATACCTTGTATTTTAATTACCTTTAATTTTTTTTTCCTATAATCTCTTCTACTTTATCTGAAGTTCTAAGCTTTGAATTAGATTTTTTTGGTCACATCATTTAACAACTTGAAAATATTTTCTTTTCAGACTTTAAAATGTTTGACATATTTGGACTTACACAGTAACAAACTCACTTCAGTTCCTGCTTATTTGTTTAAAATGAATTGCATTGCAAATCTTGATCTCTCCCGTAATGACATTGGACCTTCTATAATTTTGGATCCCAATATCAGATGTCCAACCTTGAAGCAGCTCAATCTCTCATACAATCAACTTTCCTTTGTCCCTGAATTTCTTGCATATGTCATAGAAAATCTAGAACATCTCCTTCTGGAAGGGTAAGAATGATGCAGATTTATAGCATGTAAATTAAGGTGGGATTATCATCAGAGCTGAAAAGACCTTGGAATTTATGTAATACAACTTCATCATTTCCTTTTATTGATGAGACAATTGAGACTTACCTTAAATGACTTTCCCATTGTCATTGTAGCTGGTGATTAACAGAACCAGAAGCTAAACATACCTCTGACTCGATAGTCCCATATTCCTCTCATGAAATCAATTAAATTGGTAGCTTGGACTATTCTATTAGACTATCCAATTATTCTCTCATGAATTCAATTAAATAACTTGTTTTTATTTCTATGTCAGAAAGAACTGATATATTAGAAAAATCAGCATTGCATACATAGGAAATCTATTGATAATTATCTAGTATTATAGTTTATTTTAGTACTATAGTTCACCACTGTAGTTCACTCCATTTCATCCTTCACATTGCTATCAGAGTGATTTTCCTTAAGCACAGGTCTAATTATATATTTCTCTTATTTGGTAAATTCTGGTGCTACCTTACTACCACCCCCATTATCTCTAGAATATAAGATCTTCTGTTTGACCTCAAAGCCTTTCACAACTTAACCCAAACATGCCTTTCCAAATTTAGTGGACATTATTCTACTTCATGCCATTAAGTTTCAACCAAACTTTACTGTTCCTCATTCAGGTACTCATCTTCTATCTCTCTGTCTTTGTCTGTACACTATCTGAATCCTATGTCTGGAATTCACTCCATCTTCAATTTCCACCTTTTAGAAACTCTAGTTTCTTCTAAGACTCAGTATAAGCACTGTTTTCAACATGAAATCTTTCCTGGTTGCCCCAGCTGCTAGTGCCATCCCTCCAAAATTATCTTACATCTATTTTTTTTGTTTCAAATATGCCTTTATTTGTACATGTTTGTCTTCGCACCCCCCCCCCAACACACACACTCCAATCTAAATTGTAAGCTTCTTATGAGCTAGAGCTGTTTTGCTTTTAGTCAGCCACTTGATGTTTTTTCATCTTTGTTTCTCAGTTGATTAGGACATCACCAATCATATGTTCCTAATAAATTCAACTCAAGGAACATTACGCACTATATAATTATAAGCATTAGGGGTATAATGATGACAAAAAGAAAAGATAACATACTTTGTCTTCAAGGAGTTTACATCCAGGTGATGTTTACATCCAAGTAATTGATTCAGAGTTGGAAGAAACCTTTTAGATCTTCCTCTCAGACTTCATTTTACACATGAGGGAACAGACCCATAGAGGTTGTAATTTTTCCAAGATCACTCAAGTGGTAAGCAAAGCTAGTATTCAGATGAATGCCCTCCAATTCTAAGTCCTTCATTCTTTCCATTACATGACTTTTACAAAAATAACTGTATTGTAAATGTAGCAGTCATTTACCTGCTACCTATTTTATAGTGTAATAAATATATAATAAAAGTCAAATAAGTTGGCTTGAGAGATTTGAAGTAGGAAATGTTCCTTGCAGCTAAGATTATTAGGGAAGACTTCATGGCAGCTAGGGGCTGGAACCAGAGTTAAAATCTGGCCTCAGATACCTACTAGCTATATGATCGTACTTAACCTCTGTTTCCCTCAATTTCCTTATCTGTAAAATGGGGATAATAATAGCTCCTATCTTTGCAGGGTTGTTTTGAGGATCAAATGAAATAATAATTGTAAAGCAGTTAGCATATTGCCTAACACCTATTAAATGTCGTATAATAAACTGTATAAATTTTAGGTGTTATTATCATGGAAGAAGTGATACCTGAAGGAAAAGAATTTTAATATGCTCTTTAAAAATCACTTTGTTTTTGGAATTGCTTTCTATTAATGCTCTGATTAAAAAAGAAATGGGCTGATTCTATAAAATGCCTTCATTCATGTTGTTAAAAGTTTTTCTAGTAAATCAATATCTTTTATTGATCTTTGCGACAAGTAATTTGATACTTATGTTCCCCTTCTTTGATTAGAAACAAAATATCAGAAATATATTTACCTCTGTGCTTGAAGGAGTTGAAGATTTTAAACCTTAGTAAAAACCACATATTATCCATAACTGAAGATTTTTTTGAGGCATGTAGTAAACTGGAAGTTTTCAGTGCCAGAATGAATTTGCTTGGTAAGTGTTTTTTGCATAATTGTTTTTTTTTTTCTTCCTTCTAAGTATTTTAGAGTGAGCATCCTATATATGTATATTTTAGATGTTCATTTTAAAAGTGTCAGTGCAGTTCAAGCATTGGTTTTATTCTAAAGAGACTCTGATGCTTTATCATGGCATGGAAGTGATCTTGAGTTTTGGGACTCTGTTGGCAGAATACACACTTGAGCAAGTTCTACCAAGCTGGAAAAAAGTTTTAGTAGCCTCAGTAAATGTGATGGTTGGCTATGAAGAGATACATTCTTTGGCTATAGATATATTTGAAACAGAAAAAAAAATCAAAAATGGTCTTTAGTTCTGTTCAGCCTCCCCTTCTGCACAGACAACGACAGAGTAGGAAAAAAGGGACAAATAGTGGTAAAAATCACAGTTCTTGACACTCTAGAAACATTCAGGTGATTATTAATACTTTATTGTGAGATCTTTGTAAAACTGTGTTGGGGTACTATTGGAGCAACTGAACCCAAGAAACCATATTGACAACTCACATTTCTATAGATAGGACTTTAAGATTTATAAAGCACTTTCCTCGGATCAGTGTCATATGATATGTAGTATTAATGTTATCCTTATTTTTCAGATGAGGAAATTATGTCCCAAAGAGGCAAAGTAGTTTATTAGCTGATAAGTGGGAAAGCTTAAATTTAGCCCCGGACGCCCTAAATACACATCCAGGGGTCATTCAATGACATATCGCTTCTCGCTGGAAAACATAAAGGAGTGTCAGACAAACAACGACTTCAGCAATATTAATAAGCTAACATTTATATAATGCTTACCGTATGCCATAATCCGTTTCCATATTTGATCCGTACAACAACTCTAAAAGATAAGTGCTTTCCTTACCCCTACTTTAGAGTTGAAGAAGCTGAGACAGAGAAAAATTAAGTGACTTGCCCAGGGTTACACAGCTAGACAGTTTCTGAGGCCAGACTTAAATTCAGGTCTTACTGACTCCAAGGCCAGCCCTCTATCTACTGTGCCACCTCACTGCGCCTGAAAGTATAAATGTGTAAATGGAAGTGTAACTTGTAAGAGTGGCAAATAACTGGAATGTGTGAAATCGTTTTTATCATGTTCCCAAAAGCAACAATAAATATCATTTCATTGCATCTGGAGTAATATTAGACATTAGAGGCTCTAGTCTAACCCTTTTATTTTACAGAGAAGCAAACCAAAGCTTAGCAAGATTAAGTAAATGTCTAAGGTCATATAGATAGTAAATAAGCCAGGATTTGAATCCAGGTGCTCTGTCTCTAAATACACTAGGGATACTTGATCATCTCAACTGTTGCTTCTCATGATGAATGTAAGCAAATAGGCTGCAGTACAGATAATTATAATGTACATTTCAATATCTATTGCACAAAATGAAGTACAGAGATTCTGTGAAGAAGTTGACAAGATACTCAAAATCAGACTGAAAAATAACACCATGAATTGTGAAATATGTGTTGAAAGTATGTTTTAGGATTTAAAAACAAAAGATTTGGAAGGCACTGGACATGGTGAACACTAAATAGTGTAATAAAAAATGAAATTATATATTAACAGAAAATATCTAGCTGTAAACTGTGGGAAGCAGTGTAGAATGGTAAAAAGAACAGTGGCTCTGGGATCAGAGGATTTGTGTCCTTCAGATACAAATAATTCTTCTGATTCTTGCTGCCTATGTGACCTTGGACAAGTCACTTAACTCCCCTGGGTTTCATTTTCCTCATCTTTAAAATGAGAAGGTTGTACTTGATGACATCTTAAAGTGAGCTCTTTCTAGCTCTACAATTACTATCTTGTGAACCTAAGATCTGAGTTATTTCAAAATCAGATGTCTCTATGCAACCAGCTTATTGACTAGTTAGAGAAAAGGTAGAAAATGAACTATATTATAAGGGATAAAGGTGAGAAGATATTGCTACAACTTGTTCTATTTAAGCAAACTTTAATTCTGAAAAACAAGAAATAGATAAAAGTAAAGATACTGATTCTGATTATCACCATTTCCGATAGTAATTAAACAATATAAAACAGTTTCTACAGGAAGGCTAAAACAGCCCAGAAGCTAGTTTATTAGCAAACAATTTATCTTCTTCCCAAGTGCATAGGCTCATTTTCCTACAACAGGTTACATAGAAGGGATGATGCAAGATGGTAAACACAAATTTGGCAAAATATCAGCTAAATCCGGGATTACAAGTGGAACTAGGAGGATGTGAAGCTACTACAAAGTGGAACAGATTTGTCAGTGTTTCTCTGGTGATATTTTCTCATTAGTGATATTGGAACTACTCTTCTATTTCTGACTTCAGTGAGACAAAGAGAAATGGCAAAAAAAACAAGAGGATTTGAGTTTAACCAAGAGAAGGATATTGTGAAGGTGATTTGAAAGGATTTGGACTTATGAAAAAAAACAAGTGATTAATTTTTGGTAATAGTATTAAGTGCTTACCAAGCACTGTGCTAAATACTGGGTATAGAAATGAAAAGCGAGATAGTCCTTGCTCTCAAAGAGCTCAACCTCTAAATGAGAGTATGAGAGTTCAGTTTATGGCAGATAAAAAGACCAGGTAGTATTTGAGACCTGACAGGAAACAGTAAGATGACAAGGCCTCTAGGACTTTGGGAAACAGCAGTGGGATAGATGGCACCTGAAAGTCAAGGACCACAGAAGAGAAGTGTTTTGGGATAGCTACAGTCAAGGTAGGGATAGAAAAATTTTGGAAAATTGAAGAATTCTTTGCACCAATTGAGGAAAGTATTTCCAAGTCCAGCTTCTGAGAAAGAATGCTGAAGGGGAAGGAAGAGGATTAAGGTGGGTCCAGGAAATAAGGCCTGTAGAGCAAAATAATAGGACAAGGAAGTTGGTGAAAGGGAGTAAATTTAAAACTAAAGAATTGCTAAAGCAAACAAATCGATAAAATACAACCATAAGTAAAACAAAGTAATCTGAAAAGTCAGAGGAAATAGGGTATGGTTCTAAAGTTGCTTTTGAGATGAAGGAAAAAATTTGATATGACTATGAAATTACTAAGAGGTGTTAAAAGTGCTTAGGAGGTGAGTTTGTAAACTCACGACATTTCAAAAAATGAAGCTATGGAGAGGGTAGAGTTTTGAAGTGACTTGAATTGGATGCCATGTTTTTATTTTTGCTACAACTAAGTGAGTGCTAGCTATATGTAGATAGTTCTGCCTCCTAGAAGAGAAAGTGAATGGACTAGAGGGATACTTCTTTGTACTTCATGATGAAAGTGTCAATGAAATACACCTGAAAGAAATAGAATTTGAGTCTTTAATGGAGAAAATAAAAGATCTGAAGAGGCAGAGGGAAATTTTACACTAGTCAAGAAGTTGGAGAGCAGAAGAATGTCACAAAGAAAAGAAAAGAAGAAAAGAGACGGCTGTACACTTGGAACTAATAAATTTGAGACTCTTACTGAAGTGGAGATCACTGGGTGCTCTGAAGAGATAGCAGCTGCTCTTTCTCCAAAGATTGATAAAGTAGGGCTGCAGAGACTATCAGAGTCAAAGCTAAGAAAACAACTGTAATAGTGGTTGTGACCCCCTACTGAGGTATTATGGCAGATAACATGCTCAAGACTTAGCAAAACAGATGACTTCTATTTACCTCTAATGACTTCCATGATATTGCCCCAAAAAACCCTAAAAATTATTGCTGAATATTATGAAGTCTTGGGCAAGAAACCTAAGACTGGGCACAGGTTGCATTTATCTTGTGATGATGATGATGATGATGGTGATGATGATGATGGTGATAGCTAGTATTTACATAATGCTTTAAGGTTTGCGAAACACCTTACTATGTTATCTCATTTTGTTTTTTATCACAACTCTGTGAAGTAGATGCTATTCCCATTTTACAGATGAGAAAACTGAGGCTGAGAGAGGTAAAGTGACTTGCCATCAGTCACCGCACAACTAATAAGTGTCTGAGGTAGGATTTGAGTTCAGGTCTTCTTGATACCTCATCTAGTGTTTTGTCTACCATGCCACCTAGCTTCTTTACTGCTTTCCACTGAGGGTGGTATGAATAGAAGAGAAAACTAGTTAGGGAAGTGAAGAAGCAGTTTCCTTCAAAGGGGATTTGGATTTTTGGAACATAGATTAAAATACAGAAGTGACAAGACTCATGAGCAGAGATTTAGTATGTGCCTTTAAGTGCATTTGCTTTGTATCTTGCAAATCTAATAAAAATCTCATCAAAATAAAAAAAAAAAGATGGAGGGAGAAGACTGCCTATAAGCTAGAAATCAAGAGAGTAGCTACAATGACAGGTTCCAAGAGTGAATCCAGTAGTAGCAGTATCTAAGATTTCAAAAGTTTATATACTCTTACCTAAAGTATAGGTAACAAACAAGAACTAGAATTCCTAAAACAAGAAGTCAAATTGGACCTAAACAATTAACAGATTTTGTTAGACAAAGACTCAACTGGAATATGGTTCTGGACGGTTATATCTTTTCAGTGCTAGCTCAATGTCTGGTACTTAGTAGGTACTTAATTGTTGACTTGTCTAAAGTCAGTTTGCTTGTTGACTTGACTAAAGAATCTGGATACTTGAATGGAGTGTGATAGGAATAGCATTGGTATTAAGAAGGGATATTTAAGTGGAGAAATCCAGACACTAGAAGGAGGAAGAGGATTTGGGTGAAGATCAATGAAAAGAGGAAAAGAAAGTATTTTGTTAGAAGTTAGAAAGTGGAAATATACCTTTCTAACAGAAAGTGGAAATAAATAAGGAATTTAGTTAACCAGGTAATAAGCCTGGTAGAGAGAGAATGATAATCAGAATAATGTCATTGCTTTTGTTTTTGCCGAAACATTCTTTATACTTTTGTCTTCTATGTCACCATCATTTACCTAAATTCCCATCATGGAATCCCCTGCATCCCCACTCTGTGTAACAAACAAAAACAGTTAAGCAAAAAACACCCCTCTCCTAATGTGTCAACCATATCTGAAAGTGTATGTTTGTAATAATACAGTTTAATTATATGAAACTAATGATGCTGTTATCAACAAAAATAAAGTCACATATCATTATGCTCTAAGGATGTTAGTTTACTCGTATGTAAAATGATGAAGTTGGACTAGATAGCTGTTAAGGTACCTTCCCATTCTAAATGTATGAATAATAATCTATGGGAACTAGCTCCTCCAGCATCATATCGAATAGCATTTTTGCCTGTGTGACTGTAATGCTAATTTGAAGCCAACTATCAAAAGTCATCGACTTTAGAGGATAATAAGGGGAAGAAGAAGGAAGAAACCTTTGAAGTCAGAAGACCTGAGTGTAAATCCATCATTATCACTACAAATGTGCTACCTCCAGCAAGTCACTTGAGTTATTACAATTTTCTTATTTGCAAAGTGAAAGAATTGAGATGAAAGGGCCCTTCTAGTTCTCTTTTGTGTCCCTATAGGACCAAGAAAGGGGTATTTTCTTTTTAAATTATTTTTTATTTTATTTTTCCCCAATTGCATGTAAAAACATTTTTTAACATTTCGTTTTAAAACTGAGTTCCAAATTCTCTCCGTTCCTCCCTCCTCCAGTGAGGGGGCAAGCAGTTCAGTATAGGTTATACGTGTGTAGTCATGCAAAACATATTTTCATATTAGTCATGTTGTAAAAGAAAACAAAGCCCCCCCCAAAATAAATTAATAGTATCAAAAATGGAAAGGATGAGTTTACCAATGAAGATGAAATTAAAGCAATTATTAGGTACTATTTTGCCCAATTATATGACAATGAATCTGACAATCTAGGTGAAATGGATGAATATTTGCAAAAATATAAATTACCCAGATGAACGAAAGAGGAAATAGAATACTCAGATAATCCTATCATAGAAAGAAAAAATCGAATAAGCCATCAGTGAACTCCCTAAGAAGAAATCACTGGGATTGGATGGATTCTCAAGTGAATTGTACCAAACATTTAAAGAACAATTAGTTTCAATACTATATAAAGTATTTGTAAAAATAGGCAATGAAAGAGTCCTAACAAATTTTAAGATGTAGAACATATATTGGATTCCCTACCATCTTGTGGGGCGGGGGGAGGGAAAGGAAGAAAATTTGGAACTCAAAAACCTGTGGAACTGAGTGTTGTAAACTAAAAATAAAAAAAATCTAAGAAAAAGAATAAAGAATTATTGGTAGAATTCCTTTGAAGTAAAAAAAAGAAGAAATTTTAATATTTCTATGCTGTAATGGAGCTGTTAGTATTGTTATATCTCATCCTCTACAGCAAAATTGGAATTATTAGATGAAAATAAGTACATATATTATAAGGTTGAATATAATGGAAAAAACTTAATAGCAATTAAGCTCTTTAAAAATGGATTACTGTCTCAGGAGGTAGTAAATTCTCTGTGGTAGGAGGTATTCAGGCATTAGCTAAAACATCAGCTTGCCAGGTATGTTGAAGAGGGAATTCATGCTGTGGTAGATGGCCTATGGAGTTCCTTCCAACTTCACCATCCAGTGATTCATTTATTACAAATTTAAGGACTTAACAAAGTTACAAAGCTGAGTCATGACTCGTCATTTGAATTCTTTATTCCCAACAAAGTACTTTTTCCATTACTACAAAATTTTAATGGCTTTCATTTTTTTTAAAAAGAAATGTCCTTTTCCTTTAAGTAATATAGAATTGTAGCTAGTGTTAATTTGAGGTTAGAATTATACATTTTTGACTTAGCATGCTTTAAATTATAGTGGATCTTACAGTATTGCCTTGAAGTTGAGTTTAAATTTAGAGAGTTTGTTGAGGTTCTCAGATGAAAAGATTCTAATAAGTATTGTGTGATGTTGTTTTGTTTAGTACAAGGAAAATTGCTGTTTGCAAAACAAGAAAAAAAAATTTGGTGGGTTAAAGTGAGTCAGAGAGGCTTTAAGATAAAACTAGAATCTTGGACAAAGCCATACATCTGATAAAGTCTGTCAAGAAATGTTCTTACATCAATAAAGAAATCATAAAAATGCATATAATTTTATTTCTTTCTTCTTGTAGGTGCTGTGCCTTGCTTGCCCTCTAGCATAACAATTTTAAATTTGTCACAAAACAAATTTACATGTATTCCAGAAGTAATTCTCAGCCTTCCACAGTAAGTTTTACTTTAAATTTTAGGAAGTAAGTTTGAATTGGAGGCATTTTCTTTTTAAGTATCAAAACTTGCATATGCCCATTGTTTTTTGTATATGTTAGATGCTTAGCTTCAGATAAACAAAAAGATGCTTGTAATTAATTGATTTGATTTTTTTTTGGTAGGATAGTTTGACATTTTGTAGGAGCAATTTTGTGGTCTACTTTTTTGCATGTATAAAAATTCACACCTCTGATTTCTCTGTTGAAAAAAGCTAATTTTTCTGATGCAGATCAAGTATGCTGTAATTTAAGACCTTGGCTGCACCTGGGATAGGTTAAGTGGCTTGACTTCATATACACATCTATGTCAGGCTGGTCCTCTATCCTCTCTAATGACTGAATGAAACTTGTATAGCCGTTGTAATGATTCTTAAAACCTTACTTGAGGGATAAGTTTAATTTGTATGTACTGTTTAAAAATTGAAAATGCATCATTGCTTTTGAAAATATTGATAAAGATGTTCTTTGATGAAAATAGTGAACTTTTTGTCTGGTTCTAGAGATTTTGACTTATTTTTAATTAAAAAAAGACAAAAAGTGCAAGAAATTACAAATGAAGGCATTAATATAAAATTTTTACCTTATTCAGGAAAGAGCTATTTAGTCCTGTGCTTTTAATTTTTTTAAAGCATAAATGAATGCTATATTTTGTCACATGTCTTTTCTACATCTATTAGTATAATCATATTATTTTTGTTACTAATATTCTCTGTTATGTTTAACTTTCCTAATATTGAACCAATTTTGCAATCCTGTTATACATTAATTTTGTTATGATGCATAATCTTTTAAATACATTACTGTAGTCTTTTTGCTAGTATTTTACTCACTATTTTTGCATCTATATTCATCAGAGAAATTAGTCAATAGCTTTTTTTTTTGCCTTTTAAGATTTAAAAGATTTAAAACATTTCTTTCCATTGTCTTTTCACAGTGTCAGTTAATCAGGGCTATGCTTCTCTCCTAGAAGGAATTTGGTAGGATCTCACCTTTCCCTATTTTTGCAAGTAATTTATATAAAACTGTAGTTAATTGTTCTTTAAAATTTTGGTATTAATCATCTTTAAATCCACCTTTTTTGTTTTTGTTTTTGAGAGTTTCTTTATGGCTTGTTTGATTTTTCCTTCCAGTGTGATTGTATTAGATTCTTTATTTCTTATTCTATTCACTGATATTTTATATTTTTATAAATATTAATCCAAGATTCTGGAGTCAGAAAGACCTGAGTTCAAATCCTGCCCCAGACACTTACTAGGTGTATGACCCTGTCATATCCTCTTGAACAAATTCAGAAAAGCAGAAATGTTAACTTTTATTAGCTGAAACACAATTAAAAATTATAATTAAGATGGCATTTGGAAAAATGATTTAAACTTAAAATGAAATGATAATTTAAAATTAAAAAATTTGTGAAATTAAGCACATAAAATTTAAAAGGTAAATGTTGGAACTGTCAGTTTAAATTTAATATATTTTAAAAGGAAAAAGCTTTTGGGAGTAGATTCACAGCTTCATTTACAATCACCATATTCTGAACTTTATGCAAATGTTCAAGTTTGTTGATTATTTTCTATTTCATAATGAAAAGAAAAAAGAATTAGGGAATCAAAGAACAAGGCATAGGAATAATAGATAATTTTATCAGAGAAAATTACAGTAATGAAACATCATACCCAAACTTTTATGATGCAGCAAAAGTAGTTCTCCTGTGGAAAATTTATCTCTCTAAATACTTTCATTAATAAAAAGAGAAAGATTATAAATTATAATAAATTGGGTGTACAACTAAAAAACAAATTAAAAAAACCTAAACACACAAAAAACCAATATAAAAAATTGTCATGCAAAGTTGAGAAATATATATAATGCTTTTGATTCTCAGTAGTCAACTGAGTGCTATCGTGTACTTCTTATAAAATTTTATTCAGGTCCTTTACTTCTTGATTCTTCACCTTTTTGTTAAATTTCTCTAGGTCTCACAAGGGCACATTGAGGTCCTCAAAAATTATAATTTTATTGTATTTCTCCCTGTAACTCAATTAATTTTTCCTTTATGTACTTACATGCTTTGCCATTCATTGCATTTGTTATATATTGCGCTAAGTTCATTGAATATCACAGTTTTAAGCTATATGTAGTTTATAGGCTTATCTCTTTAACCACATTTTATTATCAATATCTAATCTGGCTGCTTTTGCCTTTCTGAATTTGCTTAAATCATTTTACCGAAAGAAATTAAGTGTTATATGTGCTATGTTATTATATTATAATCCTATATTTATTATATAGTAATATTACATATACATAATATGATTTATATATTTATATCTCATAACTCATATTATAACTACAATATTATAATTTTAACACATTAATATAGTTAATATTATTATATATTACTGGCATAATAAATTCTGTTCCAACTTTTCATTTTAATTCAGTAGGTAGTTTCATATTATAGGTGTATTTCTTGTAAAATTTTATTGGATTTTCTTTTTTAGTTTATCTTGCTGTCCTCTTCCATTTTATGGGTGACTTCATCCAGTTCATGTGCTAGGTTATGATTATTATGTTTTTCCCTCCATAAGATACTTTTATATTTCTTCTCTTCTTTTTTTTTGAGTGGGGGGCAGGGCAATTGGGGTTAAGTGACTTGCCCAAGGTCACACAGCTAGTACATATGTCAAGTAACTGAAGCCAGATTTGAACTCAGGTCCTCCCGACTCCAGGGCTGGTGCTCTACTCACTGCACCACTTAGCTGCCCCTCTTCTCTTCTTTTTATACTTTTTTCTCTTATTTTCCCTCTCTGCAATGAAGAAAGTTGGGAAAAGAAATGTAATATGGCCAACACTAGTAATCCATATTTAAGGTGGTCCCACCTGTCTTTTTGTTGTATGTTTATTTACTCTGGATTCTGATCAATGATTCTTAAACTTTTTTCCTTGCCTTTATATCTACTTTTTATGATCCACATTCTAATATTAGTTTCTTCTGCTGTCATTTCCTCATCGACTAATCCCTCCCTCTAAATCTCTACTCTTTTATTCCCTGAAAGTCTCCATGTTAAATTTAATGTATTTCTACCTCCAGCTATCTGTATTCGACTCTCCTTTGCCTGATTCAGGTGAGAATGGAGTTTTTGACGTAATCATTTCCCCATTCTCTTTTCCATGTTTATATGCCTTTTTTTTTACTGTTATACAAAAGAGTAAGTAATTCGCTTTTCTTCCTTTTTTTCTTCTAAAGCATCCTTTTACTTACTCTATCTTTTTAAATGTCTTAAAACTAACCAGACAGGACAAAGCAACCAATAGGTCCCTGTTTAGCTTTCTTTACTCTCTCTGTGGCCCTTGAAGATAGTGAGATTCTCAAAGGACCCTTTTCTTTTTCCCTCTTTTAAATGTAAGTACTAAATCATTAGTTAGTACCTTCCCATTGCTCAAAAGTGTTTATCTTTTTAAGTTCAAAAATTCAGGTTTTTTCATCAGGCATACTTGAAAGTCTAATATTTGATTAGAGGTCTACTTAGCATTTTTGCAGGGTAAACTATTCTTGGGTTATAAGTCTTGGAATTTCATATCCCAAGATTTTCTCTCATGTAGAGTAGTTATAATTTAGGCTTACGTAATTCTGACAGTGCTTCTCTGGTATTTGATCTCTAACATTTTGGCTTCTTGCATTATTTTTTCTTTGACCTGGAAGATCTGGATTTGGCTATTACAGTTTTTATTGGGGGGCTTAGGATGTGGCTGCTGGATTCTATTTTCACTTTGCCATCTGGTTTTAATAGATCTGGGCTGTTTTCTTTTATGATTTCCAAAAAATACATCATCAAGGTTTTTTTTTGGTTTTTAGGGAGATCAGTTTTTGAAAATTAAAATTGAAATTTTTAAATTTTACAAATTTGACAAACATTAACAGAAATGAACATTTACATGCACACATCAAAGAAAACATATCCAGTTTCACTTTGCTGTCTGATTTTAGTAGATCTGAACAGTCGCCATTTATGATTTGTTGAAATACAGTATCTTGGTAATTTGGCCTTGGTTTGCAGGGATTCCAAATTTTTAAAAAAGTATTGCTGTTCAAGCTCTACTCTAGGTTAATTGTCTTTGATAGCAGATTATCTTTTTTTGAATTTTATAATTTTTATTTAATATTTTAGTCTCCAACATTGATTTCCACAAGACTTTGAGTTAAAATTTTCTCCCCATTTCTACCCTCACCTCCATTCCAAGATGGCATATACTCTGATTGCCTCATTCCCCAGTCAGCCCTCCCTTCTGTCACGCGACTCCCCCCACCATTCCCTTCCCCTTACTTTCTTGTAGGGCAGAATAGATTTCTGTGCCCCATTCCCTGTATATCTTGTTTCCCAGCTGCATGCAAAAACAACTTTTTTTGAGCATAAGCTTTAAAAACTTTGAGTTCCTAATTCTCTCCCCTCTTCCCTTCCCACCCGTGCTCCCTAGGAAGGCAAGCAATTCAACATAGGTCACACATGTATCATTATGTAAAACACTTTCACAATACTCATGTTTTGAAAGGCTAACTGTATTTCTTTCCATCCTATCCCGTCTCCCTTTATTCAGTTTTCTCCTTTGACCCTGCCCCTTTTCAAAGGTGTTTGCTTTTGATTATCTCCTCCCCATATCTGCCCTCTCTTCTATCATCCCCCCCTTTTTTCTCAATTATTATTTGTTTAATATTTTTAGTTTTCAGCATTGATTTCCACAAGATTTTGAATTACACATTTTCTCCCCATCTCTACCCTCCCGCCACTCCAAGATGGCATATATTTTGATTGTTCTGTCCCCAGTCAGCCCTCCCTTCTGTCACCCCACTACCCCCCCCATCCCCTTTTCCCTTATTTTCTTGTAGGGCAAGATAGATTTCTATGCCCCATTGCCTGTATATCTTATTTCCTACTTGCATGCAAAAAATTTTTTTGAACATATGCTTTTAAAACTTTGACTTCCAAATTCTCTCCCCTCTTCCCTCCTCACCCACCCTCCCTAAGAAGTCAAGCAATTCAACATAGGCCACAGGTGTATCATTATGCCAAACCCTTCCACAATACTCAGGTTGCGAAAAACTAACTATATTTTGCTCCTTCCTATCCTATCCCCCTTTCTTTGATTTTCTCCCTTGACCCTGTCCCTTTTTGAAAGTGTTTGCTTTTGATTACCTCCTCCTCCTATCTGCCCTGCCTTCCATTTTCCCCCCTCTTTTTATCCCCTTCCCCCTACTTTCCTGTGGGATAAGATACCCGATTGAGTGTGTATGTTATTCCCTCCTCAAGGCAAATCCAATGAGAGCAAGATTCACTCATTCCCTCTCACCCGCTCCCTCTTCCCTTCCAACAGAACTGCTTTTTCTTGCCACTTTTATATGCGATAATTTACCCCATTATATCTCTTTCTTTCTTTCTCTCTAAATATATTCCTCTATCATCCCTTAATTTCATTTTATTTTTTTAGATATCATCCTTTCATATTCGACTTGCTATGTGCCCTCTGTATACATATATGTATATATGTATATATGTATGTGTGTAAATTCCCTTCAACTACCCTAATACTGAGAAAGGTCTCATGAATTATACACATCATCATTCCACGTAGGAATGCAAACAAAACAGTTCAACTTTAGTAAGTCCCTTATGATTTCTCTTTCTTGTTTACCTTTTCATGCTTCTCTTGATTCTTGTGTTTGAAACTCAGATTTTCTATTCAGCTTTGGTCTTTTCCAAGAGAAAGCTTGAAAGTGCTCTATTTTATTGAAAATCCATATTTTGCCTTGGAGCATGATACTCAGTTTTGCTGGGTAGGTGATTCTTGGTTTTAATCCTAGCTCCATTGACCTCCGGAATATCGTATTCCAAGCCCTTCGGCCCCTTAATGTGGAAGCTGCTAGATCTTGTGTTATCCTGATTGTGTTTCTGTTTTATAGTGTCTTGATTTCTCATAAAGTCACTAGTTTTAGTTTGAGTCTGCGTTCTAGTCTGAGTTTGTTTTCGCTGCCTGTTCATGTTCCCAGCCAACTACTTGACCCTTGAGCTTTTTGTCAGGGTATGACTGCTTGTAGAGTAGAGAGTACTTTGTTCCAAGCTTTAGGGTCCAAGCACTGCTGTTTTCAGAGCTACCTCTGTACCACCATCACGGCAGGCTCTGTCACAGCAGTGCTCCTCCTCTCCCAAGAACCACCAACCAGGACCATGACCCAGATCCAAGCAGGGCACGGCAAGAGAACCTGCCTTTGTGTCCACAAATGGCTCCTCCTACCTTGTGATCCAGGTACTTCAGGAAGCAGCTGACACTGAAGTTCTGGAAACATCCTCAGGAGCTTTCTCCTCCTGCCACTGCCACTTCTACACCACCTCCTCCACCCCCAGGGATGGGGCCAGACCTCTCTCACCTCTATCTCACAGTTTCCCACTAACATGCTCTTTGGCATTTATGGGTTGAGAAGTCTGGTAACTGCCACAGCTCAATGATTCATCACCCTACGGCTTGTTCCGGCCGGCTGTCTCCCGGTCTGGTCCGTCTTGGCACAGCCCATGCTGGGCTGCGCTCCGATCCCAGCACTGTGCGATAGACCCTTCCCAGTGACCATCCAGGCTCTCTTGGGCTGGAGACATGTTTCCCTCCGGTATTTCATGGGCTCCGCAGCTCCAGAATTTGTTCCGAGTCATTTTTATAGGTGTGTGGAAGGATTTGAGGGAGAGCTTAGGCAGGTCCCTACTTTCCTGCTGCCATCTTGGCTTCACCCCCCCCCCATTATCTTTTTCAGTCTTGTGACTTTCTTCTAAAATTTGTTCTAGAATTTCTTGCTTCATGAAATCATTGATTTCAGGGTTTTGTTTTTTTTTTTTTGCTTATTTTACATACATACCACATCCTGCTCTGAGCTATTTATTTCCATTTTTGTTTTTAGTCTCTTCCTTCATTTCTTTCCAGCTACTCTACTTGAATTCATTGTGGAGTTAATCCTTTCTGAGTTTACCTTGTAGGCTGCCTTTAGTCATTGCTTTTGGAGTTTTCTTCTTTTTAATCATCTCTCTATGTCTCAGTCTTGAACTTGAATTTTGTACCAAGGCCGGACTCTGTCTCCTTGTATTCTTGAAAGTCATTTTTGTTCCCTGACCCTTCTGTTATCTGGTAATAGGCCTCACCCTTCACTGTAATCCCTACTTCTTGCTGATTCAAGTGGCTGCTGGCTTTGGCCCTGCCTCCATCTCCAGTACCCAGCCAGGAGCTGGCTCTGTCTCCTGTTGTGGCCCTTAATCTTCAGCTTAATGTCAGAGGTCATTATACGCCTCATGGATAGTGCCTAGCGTATGGTCTGCCCCTGGCACTTTTACAGGCAGGATAATGTGCTCTCCCCATATCCTCTGATGACTGACAAGAGTACTGGCTTAAGGCTCCTTGAAGTCACCTATACAGATAGCTCTTGACCTCTACTGCTCATCCAGGTGGTGAGCACAAAGGATTGGTGTTATGCCGAGCTCAGGGCACAGCGTGCTTGCTGTCCCTTAGCTCTGGAAAATAGGGTATATCCTAATATCTTGACATTTCCCTCTTTTGGCCAAAGAGAGGGGGTCTGAAAGAACCCCTACCCCTCTGGCAACAAAGGAAAGGCAGGTATAAGTGAAGATGCCACAGGCGGCCAGTTGAGTTAGGACGAGATGTTGCCTGGGGGTTATTTCCTTGAGGGGACCTATTGGGGAAGTGTGTCTCTAGTTTCGTTGCTAGCCATTGTTTGCTTTCAGGCAAAAAAGAGAGTGGAAATTTGCTATTATGTATTATTATTATTATCTGCTTTATAACAAAATATACCTCATTAAATATTTAAATTTTCTCTTTTTTTTTAATCACATACTTTTAAAAATCCAATTCATGTAACCGTATCCAGATTAAAATGTTATTTTGTCTAAAAGCATTTCTGCTACAATGGTCTCAAATTTCACAGTATAAGAGAATTTAGAAATACAGTAATAATATAAACAATGGTGACTATCATGTATTTAAAACATGAAACAAAACTTCACGTGACATCAATTGCATTTCCAAATTATCCCATGTAAAAATCATTAATCTTACTGCCTTTGGCATTTTAAAACAATTTTAGTGTTATCATTTATGGAACAATTACATTCTGTTAAAGAAATAATATAATGCTTAGCCTATCCATGCCAGTCACAGTGTTAAGCACTTTACAACCACTATATCATTTTGATTTCACCACAACCCCTGGCAGGTGGGTACCATTATTATTTTTCTCTTTACAGACCAGGAAACTGAGACAGACGGAGATAAGATAACTTGCCTGAGATTGTGCAATTAATAGATTTCTGCAACCAGAATGTAATTCAAGTTTCCCTACATTTTCCAGCCTTTTTTTCAACACCTTTATTTGGGAATCTGATCTGGTATGAGAGAGGTTAAAAGGAGATGGTCTCTCCTGGGGGAGTCACAGGAGTCTCTTTTGTTTAAACAATCTTTTCTCTTTTCTTGGTCAGAAATGTTAAGGTAGGGTTTCCAAAAGGTTGCTATAAAGTACAAACCATTTACCTAATTTTTTTTTCTTTCTTCACTCTGGGATTACTTCCAAACTAGCTACCTTTCTTCATTGCACTAGAACAGTGAAGCTATTAATTTTGCCATTTACTTTTATAAAATTTAATCCTTATTTTTCCTTAAAACAATTTCTAAAGAGTAATACCCCAAAATTTACTAAGATATTACAGAAGGGAGTGAATTCCTGGAATTACCCCAAAGTCTCAGGAGTTCTCCCCTGCAATCTTAAAAATTATAACTGTCTGAAACTCCAGGATCTGCTAAGATGTTTTTATCATTTCTACCAACTTTGGTTATCTGACTTTATTTCTGTAATTCCAACATAGCCAAAGCCAAAATGATGGGAAAAAAACATCTTTATGTTTTTTCTCTTTTAATAAACCTAATCTCCCTCGGAAAGCCTGAAGTGGGAGTTAATTCTCCTTACTGGGACAGTTACTTCAACTATGAAAGTTCATTAATCTTTGCTAGTGTTCTAAACTCTCTGGTTACAGCCCTTAGAAGTTTTTCTGGCTGGCTGCATTTTAAATCAACATAATAGAATCTAACTCACAACACAAAACATATCACAGACATTTTACATTTTACAAAGACAGAAGTACAGACAAAAAAACAAGACAGATACAAAGAGGGACAGATAGTTTTAACAAAGCACACAGTTATAATTCTAATTTTACAGAGGCATACAGTTACTGAGGCATGCAGTTTTAAAAAAGCAGAGGCACACAGAGAGGCCAATTAACAGAGGTGTGCAGTTTAAGAAAGGATATCCTTACCAGAGTGATCTAAGATGAACTGGGTCACTGGAGGGGCCATGGAGTTTTCCTCATAAAGAATGCTGAGCTCAACCAAGGCAAGGGACAAGAGCAGAGGACTCACCAGATGAGGTGGGGTCGAATTCTGGAGAAATAACTCTCTGGTGGCACCTAATCTGTTCCCACTGGTACCAGATTGTTCTGGTTACATTTCCATTCCCACCTCTGCCACCAAATAATGTCAACCAGATGTAACCAACCTCTAATCTGTGGTTGGCCAAAGCCAAACAGAGCAGGCTAGAGACAGGACAGTCAGGGATCAAACAGAAGTTTAATTTCAAAATGAGGGAAATGTCTTGTAAGCAAGAGCCCTGCCTCTAGTGGGAGTAACCCATGTTAGTGTGGCCGAATCTCAGTACTTATACCAGCGGCTGCCCAGGGAGCTGTAGCCCTGACAATGACAAGTAACAGCAACAGGGTGACAAGTTTGATTCATAGCCGGGCTTCATGACCAGAACATGGATACTTGTCTGAGCTTGTCCTGTGCTTGCTGTGCTTGTCCAAGCTCAGAGAATACCTGGTGCTGATCAAAGAAATACAGTAATTATGTGAATTTGCCTGAGGACAAAATCATCCAGAGAGTGAGCACAAAGGATTGTTTTTATGCCAAGCTCAGGGCACAGCTTCCTTGCTGGGCTGTAATTCTGGAAAACAGGGTATCTCCTAATATCTTGACAGGGGGTTGTACTAGATGACCTCTAACATCCATTCCAGCTCTCTTTAATTTATTATTATTATTATTACTTATTATTATTAGGCTATTTCAGTGGTATGGTATGCCAAGTTGATTTATTACATAAGTTGATGCCTTCTCTCCCTTTGCCCCATTCTTAATTTGCACTTTACATTATTTAAAACTTTTTTTATTCTGGAAGGAATATGATTTCTTTTTATATTTCATTATGTATTTTTCTTTAAAGAAGTAACTCAGATACTTCAGAAAATTTCTATTATTCATTAAAAAATTTCCCCTGCTTAAAAATAAAGAAAATAAATTGGCATGGATAAGAGAAAAAAAGCCATTTCTGATTCAGATCCCAGCTAGTGAATGAACAGAAGTAAGCTGTAATTAATAAATGCTTAAATGAATGACTAGACTTTCTTCTTTGTTATCAGTTATTCAAGTTTTTTTTTCCTTTGAAAACTTCCTGGTTTTCACTAGAATTTTCATGGAATGCAGTGCTTATAGAAAATTCTAGGCATATTTCACATTTTCTTAAGAGAAGTTTTGGGGAGGTTATAAGCTAACTGCTTTGATAACCACTGAGGGAGGAATATTGGCTGATGGGTAAGAAGTAGCAAATTAATTTCCTTAGTCATTTTGTAAAGTTCAGTTTCTCTATTGTAGTTTTAAATTAGGCACTCTTGTTTGCTTTTGTTGTGGAACTTTTGTTGTATTTTAAGTGATTCATTGGTTATGTAGAAGGAAGGAAAAATAGGTTAAATCAACCTCAAAGAGGTCAAAGTCAGAAAGCACTCATGATCAAAAATATAGCAAAAAATTGGAAACAGAGGGCATGCCCATCAATTAGAAAATGACTGGACAAATTGTGATGTCTATCTGTCTATCTATCTCTATCATCTATATATCTGTGTTAAAAACATCTGCTGTGTTAAAAGTTACAACTATAATGAATTCAGAGAAACCTGGGAAGATTTGTACAACTGATGTAGAGTGAATGGGATAGAACCATGAGGATAATTTACATGATAACCACAATAATGTGTTCGAGAAGAATAATTTCGGTTCCTTCTTATCCCTCATAGTTGATGTGGTAGCAGAAATAAAAGATTAGATAACAGAGGTAATGAAGTTAAACAATGTTAATAAATTTACATGTTAAAAATATTTTGTGTTAAAAAGATGTTAATAGGTGTGATCCCTTTACAAAGTGGGAATGCCTCTCTGACTTAACTAAATCAGTCAAATAAAAGCATTTATTAGGATTGGCCCTATGCTAAGCATCTGAGGATACAAAGAAAAGCAAAGATCATCCCTTCTCTCAAGGAGCTCACAGTCTAATGGAAGAGGCAATATACAAATATCTATGTACAAACCGATAAATACAGGATAAATTGATGTTGGTCTCAGAGAGAAGGCACTAACATTAAGGCAGATTAAAATGCCTTTTTGTAGAAGAGGAGATTTTAGATGGAATCTGAAAGAAGGTAGGGGAGAAAGGACACAGAGAGGAGAGTTAATATTCCAGGTATGGAGAAGAAAATACCCAGTGTCAGGAAATGGAGTTTTTTTGAGGCATAGCAAGGAGACCAGTGTCATTGGATTGCAAGGTCTGTGGTGGTACACCTTACTCTGCAAAACAGGGTATAAGAAGACAGCAAAGGTAGGAGGGGACCAGGTTATGAAGGGTTTAGGATGCTCAGCAGAGGATTTTATCTTTGTTCCTGGAGGTAGAAGGAAGCCATTGGAATTTACTGAGTATGGGGGACAACATGGTCAGACCCACACTTTAGAAAGATCACTTTGACAGCTGAGTGGAGGATGGACTAGAGTTGGAAGGGAGTTAAAGTAGGGAAACCAACAAGCAGGCTATTGTAATGGTTGATAAGGATCTATAACCAGGGTGCTGGAGTGGTAGAAAGAGAGGGCAGCATATGTAAGAGATGTTAGTAAGCTAAAATCATCAGGTATTGGCAACATATTGAATATGGAGGGTAAAAGAGAGTGAGGAGTTGAGCCCCACACCTAGGTTGTGAGCCTGGATGACTGGTAGTCCTCTCTCTTCCCTTTCTTCTCTCCCCTCTGCCCCTTCCCCAATTCTTCTCTCGATCCCATCCTCTGTTAACTACTGTTAGACATATCTTTGAAGGGCATGAAATAGGAAAGTTGACCATTTTGAGCAGCATTGGAGAAAAAATCTGGTACTCTGAGCAGTATGCCAGGCTGTGAGGAAGGGATTTATGTGTTTTTATTCCCTTCCCTGCCCTTCAGTACATTAAAAATGAATTATTAGATGAGAAGAGGACTTCCCATGCCACAGTGGGACGCTCAGTTTGAGGGAATTCCAGGCACAGTTGAAGAAACAGAGACACATTCTCCAAACACCACAACAATGAGACAGTCACTTGAGGAAATTTCTAGGTGTATGACTTCTGATAAGCAGAGATATCAAAAAAAGAACCAGTCTTGACAATAAGTTTGGGCTTTTGAGAGTAGTAGATATCTTTTAAGGAAGTAGCTTAAAGAGTTTGCTACAAATTTATTAAGGAAATAATTTTGAAAGACTGAAGAACTCTAATAAATACAATGACCAATCATGACATACTAAGACTGTTGATGCTGAATACCACCCACTTCTTGGTGGAGAATTAATAGATATATTTATTTTCACACGTGGTCAATGTTTTGAATTCTTTTCCTGGACTATAACTTATTTTGTCACAAGAGTGAGGTCCTTTGGGGTGGGAATGAGGAGAAATTAATTAGCAGGTAAAAATAGAGATTGGAGAGG
This sequence comes from Trichosurus vulpecula, assembly GCF_011100635.1. Classification (NCBI taxonomy): domain Eukaryota; kingdom Metazoa; phylum Chordata; class Mammalia; order Diprotodontia; family Phalangeridae; genus Trichosurus; species Trichosurus vulpecula. Next base: position 212,282,775 of record NC_050577.1, on the reverse strand, counting down.
CAGCTAGGTGGTGCAATGAATAGAGTACCAGCCCTGGAGTCAGGAGGACCTGAGTTCAAATCCGGCCTCAGACAATTGATACTTACTGACTGTGTGACCTTGGGCAAGTTGCTTAACCCCAATTACCTTTCCCCCTCCAAAAAAAAATTAGAGCCATAAAAATAGAGATTGGGGGAAAAAGTGTTTCAATAAGAGATACAAAAAATAACGAAATCAAAATGAAAAACCTCAGAAGAGGACAAGAATAGGGTAGTTTTGCTACAACTGTGGCTTCAAGTACAACTTTTATTTTTTTCTTTGCATACCAAAATATTCACGTGTATTGTTGGTTTGGTTTAAAAAAATAACAGTATGTTAAGGTATACAAAAGTATTTTTTATCCTAGAAGGAAAAGATTTAAAATAATTCATTTATGTATTATTTGGGTTGATGTAATTAGACAAATCATGTATCATTCACTTCAAGCCACCAATAAAGAACCAAAATAATTCACAAATACAAGAAAGCAAATTAATTAAAACAGCATCTTCTAAAAAGTCACCTTAACATCAATCAAGTTGTGCCTCATATATAAGGATTATATTATTCTGTTTATTTTCTTACTTTACTGCTTTCTAGATATTTTACATCAGTGAAGTAATAATAGCGTATATGAAACAGAACCAAGGAACTTAAATTGCCTTGACCTTTAGCAAAGAGGTATCAAACTTGAGGCCTGCAGGTCCTTTGCATCAATGTAATTAATTGTTTAACAAAATAAATATAGGCGGAGCCAAGATGGCGGCTGGTAAGCAGGGACTGGAGTGAGCTCAGTACCGAGCCCCTCCAAAAACCTATAAAAACTGGCTCTGAACCAATTCTAGAACGGCAGAACCCACAAAACAGCAGAGGGAAGCAGGGCTCCAGCCCAGGACAGCCTGGATGGTCTCTGGGTGAGGTCTATCCCGCACGGAGCTGGGAGCTGGGAACGGAGTGGAGCAGAGCCCAGCCTAAGCGGCGTGGAACATCCAGACCAGAAGCCGGGCGGAGGGGGCTCTAGCGCCCTGGATTAGTGAGCTGCGGCAGTTAACAGACCCCTCGACCCACAAACACCAAAGACTGCGGAGAAGGTTAGTGGGAAAAGCTGCGGGAGTAGTAGTAGTTCGAGGTTCGGCTTCCAGCCCCGGGGGCAGCGGAGGTGGGGCAGCTACAGCTGTTGTTACTTCCGGCTCCAGGCCCACCTGGTGGGAGGAATTAAGTGGCGGATCAGAGCAGGGGGGCCGAAGATCTAAGCCCAGTTCGGGTTGGGGGTTGGGGAAGGAGCAGTGCTGGTGTGGCAGAGCTGGCACCTCCCCCCCAAACGTGGAACATAGAACTCTGTAGTCTACAAGCAGTCATACTCCACTGAAAAACTCAAGGGTCAAGTTAGTTGGCTGGGAATATGGCCAGGCAGCGAAAACACACCGAGAGTCAGTCTCAGACTTTGCATTCTTTCTTTGCTGACAAAGAAGACCAAAACATACAGCCTAAAGAAGTCAATAAAGTGCAAGAGCCTACACCAAAAGCCTCCAAGAAAAACATGAACTGGTCCCAGGCCATGGAAGAGCTCAAAAAGGATTTGGAAAAGCAAGTTAGAGAAGTAGAGGAAAAATTGGGAAGAGAAATGAGAAGGATGCGAGAAAACCATGAAAAACAAGTCAATGACTTGCTAAAGGAGACCCAAAAAAATACTGAAAAATACACTGAAGAAAACAACACCTTAAAAAATAGATTAACTCAAATGGCAAAAGAGCTCCAAAAAGCCAATGAGGAGAAGAATGCCTTGAAAGGCAGAATTAGCCAAATGGAAAAGGAGGTCCAAAAGATCACTGAAGAAAATACTACTTTAAAAATTAGATTGGAGCAAGTGGAAGCTAGTGACATTATGAGAAATCAGGATATTCTAAAACAGAACCAAAGGAATGAAAAAATGGAAGACAATGTGAAATATCTCCTTGGAAAAACCACTGACCTGGAAAATAGATCCAGGAGAGATAATTTAAAAATTATTGGACTACCTGAAAGCCATGATCAAAAAAAGAGCCTAGATATCATCTTTCAAGAAATTATCAAGGAGAACTGCCCTGATATTCTAGAGCCATGGGGCAAAATAGAAATTGAAAGAATCCATCGATCGCCTCCTCAAATAGATCCAAAAAAGAAATCTCCTAGGAATATTGTTGCCAAATTCCAGAGCTCCCAGATCAAGGAGAAAATATTGCAAGCAGCCAGAAAGAAACAATTTGAGTATTGTGGAAACACAATCAGAATAGCACAAGATCTAGCAGCTTCTACATTAAGGGATCAGAAAAGGGGCTTGGAATATGATATTCTGGAGGTCAAAGGGGCTAGGATTAAAACCAAGAATCACCTACCCAGCAAAACTGAGTATAATGCTCCAAGGCAAAATATGGATTTTCAATAAAATAGAGAACTTTCAAGCTTTCTCAATGAAAAGACCAGAGGTGAATAGAAAATTTGACTTTCAAATACAAGAATCAAGAGAAGCATGAAAAGGTAATCAAGAAACAGAAATTGCAAGGGACTTACTAAAGTTGAACTGATTTGTTTACATTCCTACATGGAAAGATGATGTGTATGATTCATGAGACCTCAGTATTAGGGTAGTTGAAGGGAATATGCATATATATGTATATATATATGTTTATGTATATATATAGGTGTATGTATGTATATATCTGTGTATATGTATGTATGTGTATATATGTGTATATATATGTATATGTATATATATGTATATATATATATATGTAAAAGAGAGAGAGTAGACACAGGGTGAGCTGAAGATGAAGGGAAGATATCTAAAAGAAATAAAATGAAATTAAGGGATGAGCGAGCAACATACTGAGAGAGGGAGATAGGGAAAGATAGAATGGGGTGGATTATCTCTCATAAAGGTGGCAAGAGGAAGCAGCTCTGTGGGAGGAGGGAAAGGGCAGGCGAGGGGGGAATGAGTGAACCTTGCTCTCATCAGATTTGGCCTGAAGAGGGAATACCATACATACTCAGTTGAGTATCTTACCCCACAGGAAAGAAGAGGGAGGAAGATAAAAAAAAATAAAAGGGGGGGAATGATGGAGGAGAGGGCAGATGGGGGTGGAGGTAATCAAAACAAACATTTTGGAAAGGGGACAGGGTCAAGGGAGAAAATTCAATAAAGCGGGATGGGTTGGGAAGGAGCAAAATGTAGTTAGCCTTTCACAACATGAGTATTGTGGAAGGGTTATACATAATGATACACATGTGGCCTAGGTTGAATTGCTCGACTTCTTAAGGATGGTGGGTGGGAAGGGAAGAGGGGAGAGAATTTGAAACTCAAAGTTTTAAAAACAGATGTTCAAAAAAAAAAGTTTTTGCATGCAACTAAAAAATAAGATACACAGGCAATGGGGCGTAGAAATTTATCTTGCCCTACAAGAAAGGAAGGGAAAAGGGGATGAGAGGGGAGGGGGGGTGATAAAGGGGAGGGCTGACTGGGGAACAGGGCAACCAGAATATATGCCATCTTGGAGTAGGGGGGAGGGTAGAAATGGGGAGAAAATTTGTAATCCAAACTGTTGTGAAAATCAATGTTGAAAACCAAATATGTTAAATAAATAAATTTAAATTAAAAAAAAAACAAAATAAATATAGAAATATTATAAAGTCCTTATAAAGTCTCTTATGACTTCCCTTTCCTGTTTACCTTTTTATGCTCTCTTTAGTCCATGCAAGTCTTTCCAGGTTTTTCTGAGAGTATCCTGCTCATTATTTCTTATAGTACAATAGAATTCCATCATAATCACATACCACATCTTGTTCAGCCATTTCCCAATTGATGGGTATCCCCTCAATTTCTAATTCTTTGCCCCTGGAAAAGAGCTGCTATAAATATTTTTGTACTTATAGGTCCTTTTCCTTTTTGTTTTTTATCTCTTTTGGGATACAGACCTAGTAGTGGTATTGTTAGGTCAAAGGGTATGCATGGTTCTATAGCCCTTTCAGCATAGTTCCAAATTGCTTTTTTATAGAGTGTTTGAATCAGTTCACAACTCCACTAACAATGCATTAAAGTCTCATTTTTCCCATGTTCCTTCCAACATTTCTCATTTATGTTTTCTGTCCTATTAGCCAAACTAATAGATATGAAGTGGTACCTCAGAATTGTTTTAATTTACATTTCTCCAATCAATAGCAAATTAGAACATTTTTTATATAGCTATAGATAGCTTTGATTACTTCATGTGAAAACTGATCACATATTTTGATCATTTATCAGTTGAGGAATGGTTCTTATTTTTATAGATTTGACTCCATTCTCTATGTATTTGAGAAATGAGGGCTTGATCAGAAAAACTTGCTTCAAAATTTTTTTCACAGTTTCCATTGCTAATTGTACTTCCCTCCAAACTACCCCTGCCCAGTTTATTCTATTCTCCCTCCTTTCACCCTATCCCACCTCAAAAGTGTTTTGCTTCTGACTAGTCCCTCCCCTAATCAGAGATCCCTTCTATCACCCCTATTCTCTTGTCCCCTCCCCCTCCTACTTTCCTATAGGGTAAGATAGAGATCCATAATTAAGCATGTATGTTATTTCCTTCCTTAAACCAATTCCGATGAGAGTAAGGTTCACTCATTCCCTCTCACCTCCCCCCCCTCCTCTCCACTATGAAAACTTTTTCTTGCCTCTTTTATATGAGATAATTTACCCCATTATACCTCTCCCTTTCTCTTTCTCCCAGTACATTACTTCCTCACCCCTTAATTTTATTTTTTAGGTATCATACCTTCATATTCAACTCATACCTGTGCCCTCTGTCTGTATATACTTCTTCTGACTACCCTAATAATGACAAAGGTCTTACGAGTTATAAATGTCATCTTTCCATGTAGGAATATAAACAATTTAACCTTATAAAGTCTGTTATGACTTCCCTTTCCTGTTTACCTTTTTATGCTTCTCTTAAGTCTTGTATTTGAGTCAGATTTTCTAGTCAGCTCTGGTCTTTTGATCAAGAGTGCTTGCAAGTCCTGTATTTCATTGAATGTCTGTTTTTCACCTGAAGGATTATACTTAGTTTTTCTGGGTAAGTGATTCTTGGTGGTAATCCTAACTCCTTTGCCCTCTAGAATATCATATTCCAAGACTTATGATCCTTTAATGTAGATCCTTTAATGTTCTGGCTGATTGAAGTGTTTTCTCCTTAACTTGGGGCCTCTGGAACTTGGTTATAATATTCCTGGCAATTTCAATTTTAGGATCTCTTTCAGGTAGGTGTCTCTTGGGATTTCTTTCAATTTCTATTTTACCTTCTGTTTCTATAATATCAGGGTATTTTCCTTGATAATTTCTTGAAAGATGGTGTCTGGGCTTTTTTTTTTTTTTGATCATGGCTTTCAGGTAGTCCAATAATTTTTAAATTCTCTCTCCTGACTCTTGTTTTCCAGGTCAGTTTTTCCAGTGAGGTATTTCACATTGGCTTCTATTTTTTCACTCTTCTGTTTTTGTTTTATTGTTTTTTGATTTCTCATAAAACCATTAGCTTCCACTTGCTCCATTCTAATTTTTAAGGAATTATTTTCTTCAGTGAGCTTTTGCACCTCCTTTTCCATTTGGTCAATTCTGCTTTTTAAGGTCTTCTTTTCTTTATTGGCTTTTTGGACCTCTTTTACCATTTGGCCCAGTCTGTTTCTTAAGGTGTTATTTTCTTCAGTATTTTCTGTGTTTTGCTCATTTTCCCAGCCTATTTCTTGACTTAAAAGTGTTTGTTAAAGTAGGGCTCTGCTTGCAGGGTGGAGAGTGCACTGTCCCAAGCTTCAGGGATTTTGTGCAGCTGTCTTCAGAGATAACTTCTAGGGATCTGTGTTTTCAGATCTTCCAAGGTGGTATTATCTAAGGAGAGGTGTTTACTGCTCACCTGGCTTGTGCTCTCATCTGTAAGAGACCAGAAGCACTCTTTTTTGCCCTGTAACCATGAGGAGGGTCCTCCTTCCACTTTGTCTACAAGCTCTGCTATGCTAGTGTTCCTCCTCACCCTGGGATTGCCCCACAGGACCTCGATCTGTGTCCAAGTATAGCAACAGAGCTCAGTGGTAGCAAAAAAGACCCCTGTAATCTCCTTCTGACCAGTTGTTTAATCCTCTAGTTGCTACTGCTGCTGCTGTTAATTTACTCGCTCCCTATGTCTGTTTCAAAAATGGTAGTCCTTTCCCTTCATCCTGAGGCTGTCCTTTCTCTAGAAACAAATGAAAGCAAAGAATCATGACTTCAGTTTTGTTGCTTATATCATTTGCTCATTTTAATATCCTTGCTAGATTATCATGTGTGCTTTCTAATGTTTTCCTTTCTATATGTTATCTCCATTAATATATATTACATATATATATATATATTTTTGAGCTTTCTTTGATGAGAATTTATTTTGATTTTTATAATTGCATCTGCTATAGCTTTTAAAATATAGTATGTTTTTATAAATGTACAAATTGTGGTTTGTATCTTTAATCTAGTCTTTTGTCACTTTCAGTTTGCGGTCATTAGATTTCAGCAACAATGAAATTCACAACCTGCCTGGGCCTGCACACTGGAAATCATCAAACTTAAGGGAGCTCTTGTTTAATCATAATCAGATCAGCATTTTGGACTTAAGTGAAAAAGCACACACGTGGTCACGGATGGAGAAACTACACCTGTCCCATAATAAATTGAAGGAGGTAAAAGATCAATTTATGACAAAAACATTATTGCTATTTTAAAGCTATGCTCCCATAATTTGCACTATAATAACTCAGAAATTCCAAATTTGCTTTTGATTATTCATTGGGGTTTTCTTGGTAAAGATACTCAAGTAGTTTACCATTTTCTTCTTCAGCTCATTTTACAGATGAGGAAACTGAGGCAAACACAGTTAAGTGACTTGCCCAGGGTTGCACACCTAGTGTTTGAGGCCGTATTTGAACTCAAATCTTCTTGACTCCAGACCCAACTGTTCTATTCACTGTGCCACTTAGGTCCCCTTTTAAATGTTGCTTTATTTGAGTAATATTAGCCCTAAAATTAAATAGTGTTTTAGCAGATTATGCTGTGCTCTTCATACTGTAGAATCACATAATCCAAGAGCTGATAGATGACTCATAGATTATCTTATCCAATTCATACCTGGAACAGAAATTTCCTCTAAAACCTTGACAAGAAATGTCATCTAGCCTCTTATTTCAAGACCTCCATGAGGGAGAATCCACCATTGTCTAACACATCTCATTCTGTCTTTGGGTAGCTCATTTTTTATGTCTAGCCCAAATTTGATTTTCCACAACTTCCACTCATTGCCTTTCCGGATTCAGGCATAAAAAAGCTAATTTTCTTTCCTTCGGTGCTAATTTCCTTCACATTCTCAAACACTGTTGTTTATTGTTCCTTAAATTTTATTTCCTCTGGGCTTAAAATATTTTGTTGACCACTGCTGTGTAATAGTCTGAGGTCTTATAATTTTATGTGTCTTTCATTTATACTTTTTCTTATTTCTTTTAAGATTCTAAACCTTTCCTTCTTCCAAGCGAATTCATCATTTCATCTGATTCTATAAAAAGATCTCCTTTGTAATTTGATTTATATAACATGACATCTGTATGGTAATTTAGGTTATATTGTCATAGCCCTACCACAAGCAGCAAATATCTCTCCAATTGTTTTTCTAGCTTTATGTCTGAAGTATTTTGAGTTATAGTTATGTAAATCCCCTATAAATTTTGGTGGGCTAACTCAGATATTTTAGATATTTTGAAATTATTCATAATGCAATTTCACTTATTCTCATTTCTTTCTGACACTGTATAGGTTTTATATGTATTTATCTTATATCCTGTTGCTTTGCTTATGTCATTAAAAATCTTAATTTCTTTGTTGTTTATTGCTGTGTTTTTAAGCAAACCATTATGTCAAAAACAGGAGTAATTCTGTCCCTTGATGAATATTTTAAAATTTCATTTTGTTCTTTTTTTTTCTTACTGCTATAGCTAATGTTTCTAGAACAATGTCAAATATAATAATTATAGGGAAAGCAGGTAACTTGTTTGTTCTAGAAAACTTCTAATACTTCTTCATTGTGAAATTACCACCATTTTGTTTTCAATGTATGTTTTTAATTATATTATAGAAAGGCCTTTGAATGGCTCTTTTTTTAATGAATGCTATTGTTTGTCAAAGCCTTATACATCTGTTGAGTAATTTGTTATTATGCCTTGTAATTTGAACAAGATTTTGAAAATTGGAGATCATTAAGGAATTGATATTAAACAGTTAAAATGGTTAAAACTATTGATATTGAAGTCATTATCTAGTTGTGATCTGTTTTAATGCAGAGTTCCTATAATGGGAGTTCCTTATATTAGAAGAAAATCATATCTCACATTTAAAAATGGTTTATGCTTATAATGTCATTTAACGTGAGAGGATGAGAACCTTAATAGAAGACTCAAGACTATTAAGTATTGCTATTAGGTAGTGGTGAATAGATTTCTATCAGTTTTTCTAAAGAAAATAATGCAAAGAAATGAAATGAACACACAATTGATGGAATTTAGCTTATGCAGCAATCTAAACTTTCTGATATCTAAGGTTGTGAGATGATGTGTTATCAAGGAAGATTAAATTTCAGAAGAAAATATTGTGAAAAACAAAAGGCAATATTGGGTTACTCTTTTGACAATATGATTTATGATAAATAACATAATTAAGAAAATGCAACATCTTTGAAAAATTTTAGAATGTTTTGATAAGTTTTTTCTACTGTAGTGACAAATGGAATAGATCAGTTAACTTTGAAGGCTCTTCCAGTTTCCTTAATTCTTTATGCTACGCAGTTCTGCTTAAATCTTTATGAAATGTCTTTTACAAAAGATTTTATCCAATTCTTTCTTTTTAATTTCGTTAAGATTCCTCCTGAAATTGGTTTTCTTGAAAATTTAACATCTCTTGATGTGAGTTACAATTTGGAGCTGAGATCCTTTCCTAATGAAATGGGGAAATTAACTAAAATCTGGGACCTTCCTTTGGATGAATTGCATCTTAATTTTGATTTTAAACATATAGGATGCAAGGCCAGAGACATCATAAGGTTAGATATTTTATTTTCAATTGTTTTCTCTCTAATTTCATACTCCCTCAGTCTGTGATTTTGCTCTATATTTGCCTTATGAAAAAGAATGCACTTGAGAACCACCATATAGTTTTAGTATGCTTTTGTTTTTATGCTATTTGCTTTCGCTTAGTAGATTTTGGTTACCGAAGATAGGTTTCCTAGCCACTATTGCCTCTAATTCAGATAGCTGCCTCTAGGTGGTGCCTGGCTCAAACAATGTGGAACTGACTTGACATTTGCAAGGTATGAGGAAGATGGCATGTAACGTGCTTTTGTATTGCAGTGTGCTTTTTCTATGAAATGAATTCTTTATTAAACTAACAAGAAGTAATATAGTAACTAATTACTATAACCAATTTAAAGTAAGACAAAGAAATATATCACGTTGTTATAGCTTGGTACATTTACTCACTGTACTTCCTTTAGTCAAAGTGTATTTTTAGAGTGCCTTTTTTGTTCAGGTTCCATGCTTAATCAGTCAGTTCATTGATTAATGATCAGTAACTCTACTCATGGGGAGTTGAGGGAATAACTCATCTTGCAATCCTTCTCAGAGTTAGATGCCTTCCCATCTTCTTTCAGAAGGATTCTCTAAAATAATTGTCTTATAAAAAAATTTAAACTATTATAAATGTATTACGGTTTAAAGTAGAGCATTATGACATTTTCCTCTATAATATTGAATAATCAGTGTAAACCTTTTATTCCCATGCTACACTGACATTAATAGGATACTTTATGCCCACTGTCACTGAGCCTGATTCTTAAAATTATTTCTGATTGAATAAAAATGCCTGTGATTCCATTAAGCCATTAGAAAATCAAGAAAAAACAGTGTTGCATGTCTTTCAGTCTGACTTTGTTTGAAAGCTTGCCAAGAAATAGCCATTAGAATACGATTCTAATCAAGTTAGCAACTAAAAACTTAAAATTGCTTTAAACATTTCAGTTAGGATATGGATAGACAGTATGTCATAAAAGCTACTGTGATGATGAAACAATTGAAAATAAAATAAAATATCTAACCTTTTAATGTCAGAACTAAACTGTGGTTTAGTTCTGCTTAATCAAGTTATTGCTCATATTTTGTATTTATGTAGTCTACAAACATTTTGCTATTATTGTGAATTATGTTAACAGGAAAAGTCAAATGGCAATGAATTCTGAAAACTAGCTTTTCTTGAAAGGGTCTCCACTATTTTCAGTATTAATCATTATTATTTCACAGAAATAAACTTATAGCCATGTGAATATAAAACTTGATCTTTCTGTTGAATTGCAGGCTTCTATCAATAACTTCCTGCTAGACATCAGCTCTTAGATGTCCCATAGGTATCTCAAACTCAGCAAGTCTAAGGTGTAAACTAATTCTTTTTCCCTAAATCTACTTGGCTTCCCATCTTCCCTAATTTTTTGTGTGTGCCATCCTTCTCATCACCTAGGTTTGCGACCTCAATTATCCTTGACTCTTCACCTTCCCACAGCAACCATATATAATTAGTTACCAGGTCTGGTTGATTCCGTTCCCAAAATACCTCCCTACTAACACTACAACCATCATTTCTAAGCCTTTCCAAAGGACTCTCTCCTTATAATTCATCATCATTCTCCATGATCTGATCATGTTTTTCTCTTTTTCAAGAAGTTTCAGTGAATCCCCTTTGCATCTGGTTAAAATATGAACTCCAACTGACTTACTTCTTTAAAAAATTAATGTTTATTAATTCTATAAAATGTGGAGTGTCCCCCATTCCAGGAATGTTTTCTTTCCTCATCTTGAAGCTTGACATCCTTAGCTTCTTTAAAGTTCAGATGAAGGGCCATCTGCAAGAGTCTTTTTTTGATTCTTCTAGATTTTTGCTCTCTCCAAATTATTTTATATTTTATATATACTTACATATATACAGTTTTATGTAATGCATTTTTCTGTGTGAGGCAGTGAGGCATAATGGATAGAGTTGGCTTCAGAACCAAATACGTCTGGATTCAAATTCATATCAGGGCCTTCCATTTCTACCTTTGCAATATCTTTTGTTATACTTCTCCATTTATCCTCTTATATAGTTGCTACTCTGGTACTTCATCACTTCATACTTGGATTATTGTAGTAGTTTGCTGCATGGTCTCTCTACCTCAAATCTCTTCCTTCTCCACTTCATTTTCCACTCAGCCATCACAGTGATCTTCCTAAAGTGCAGCCAAGATCATGACAACTCCCTACCCATTAAACCCCTTTAGCTCCCTATTACTTCTAAAATCAAATTTAAATCCTCTGTCTTTTTAAAGCCCATCACAATCTGTCCCCTTCTTACTTTTCTTCTTATACTTACTCCCTTCTAAATACTCTTAATATCCAGCCACACTTATCTTCTTGCCCTTCATCAAACAAGATACTCTCTCTACTAACTCTATGCCTTTTCACCAGACCTGGAGTGTTCTTTATCCTCTTAACCTGCTTACTTCAAGACTCAACTTTTTGTTAAAAGCTTTTCCCATTTTTCTTCTTTTCTCCCCTCCCCTCACCGCTCATGCATTAACTCTAAGATTACTTTCCATTTACATTCTCTGTTTCATATGTATATTTTTTGTTCGCATGCTATTTCCTCCATTAAAGTGTGAAGTCTTTTGGGACAAGGGACCGGTGTTTTTCCTTACTTTGCTCTAGTCCTTAACGTAGTGTTTGTCGCTTAGTAAGTGCTTAGCTAGAGCACCTCATGAAATGTAGAGGAGTTACTGTTAGCACTGGTGATGAGAGTAATCACACCTTTGAAAATTTCCATCTTTCAAAACATCAAAGTGTCAAAAAAAACCCAGAATTTTCTTAAAAAAAGATAAGGGATATTATCCGAAATGCAGACTGTACTAAGTGCTATCTTCAAATTCATCCAAAATTGAAATTATTTGGCAAAAATAATACTTTATAAATATTAATTGCAATGACAGTGCTATAGTAGTGTATCGTTTTAATATTTTCCTTGAAATGACAGGTTTCTTCAACAGAGGTTAAAGAAGGCAGTGCCGTATAATCGAATGAAACTTATGGTTGTGGGAAATACTGGCAGTGGAAAAACTACGTTGTTGCAACAGTTAATGAAACATAAAAGAACAGATTTGAGCACACCAAGTACTACAGTAGGCATAGATGTAAAAGATTGGTCTATCCAACTGAGGAACAAAGGGAAGAAAGAACTAATCCTAAATGTCTGGGATTTTGCAGGTATCTATTTCAAAAGAATGTTTCATTTAGTTCAGCATTTACTAATGAATTATATAAACCTTTTGATATTATTATCAAGTTGTTATCGATGTTTGACACTAGAAACAAACATTTTTGACTGCTTATCATGGCATTGGGTATGGAAATTACTCTGTTTTCTCAAAAGTTGGATGGATAGGAAGAAAAATTCTAGCAGATCCTACCAAAACAGCACGGTTTTGACTACGGGTTTAGTGAGGGATTGTATGTATGTCATCTGAAAAGCACTCTAGATAAATTTAGAAAATCTCATCACTATGTTGGTTGCAGTCTTTTTGTTTTTAGCAACTCCCTAAGTTCTGTAAATTATAGAGGAATTGTCACTTGTCATTGTGGAGGTAATTATATATTCCAGTGTAATCACAGATCCATGATATGTTGAAGACAATTCAGAGTACAGAATTTAGAAATTCATTTATTTTTTCTTAAAACACATGAAATAGCACTGATGGTGGGAAGAGGAAGAATCCTAGGACTATTGCCTCTTCCTCAGCTCTACCAGTTGTGCCTTAGCATTAGAATAGAGGTAGTAGTGAGGTGGAGAGTAGCTGGCAAAAGGTGGGCTTGGATGGTAGAATTCTCAGAATCAAGATCACACATGTTAAACTCTGGCATATATTCTGGGAATCCCTAATGTAAAGGCAACTATTTCTCTCTTTTTAAAATGACAGTTCATTTTCATGGTTAATTTGTCCAGCCGTGTCTTGCTCTAGTACTTCCTCTTGGCATAGAAGTGACTTTCTGTTTTTAAAGCCTATGTCAGTTAAACCATAAGTTTGGTAGGATCTGTCAGAACTGGAAATTTGTCAAACATGAACTGATGATATAGCTCTCATTCTTACTTGTAATCTTAGACACATTTAACATTTAACCTGTGGATCCTTATTTTCTTCTTTTTAAAAAAATTTTGGTAAGTTAGTTTTCTTTTAAAATCAAGTTTTTAAAGTGGTCGGTCACATGGCTTATTAGAAAGAAAAGCTGGACTTAGAGAAGGAACATTGGATTTGGAGTCTGAGAATGTTTTTGCTATTCATGTGAACTTTGGCAAGTCACTTAACCTTTTGGGGCTTCACTTGCCTTATCTGTTTAACAAGAGGGTAGAATTAGATGATCTTTAAGTTCTCTTCTAGTTCTTTGTTCTAAGATGATCTCTTGAAATCTCTAATTAGGTTATGACATCTCGTGAACCATCTGTGGTGGTTGGTGTCAGTGAAGGGAAAATATCCACACCACTGAGATCACATTTTGTCAAATAGCAATCATTATTATATCAGAAATGCATAGTTGCCTATGATTTACAGGCATGTAAAACTTTTGTGCTTTTTTTTGTTTAGGACGAGAAGAGTTCTACAGCACTCACCCTCACTTTATGACACAACGAGCATTATATCTCGCTGTATATGATCTTAGCAAAGGACAAGCTGAAGTAGATGCTATGAAGCCATGGCTCTTCAACATAAAGGTGACTCTAACAATTTCAAATAATTTATTTTAAAATTCTGAATAATTTGGTCTTAAGTAAATTCATTTAAAGCAGTTACTTTCTGTTGTCTCTTTATGAATCAATAATTTTTAAGGTTAATATTATAAAACAACATATATGTCATTTGCCTTGGAAGATTTTCTAAATAATTTAGTAACATGATGTCTCTGAATAGGTCATGATCTGTGATCAATGATATAAATGGTCTAAAGCAGGGTTTGGTGCTAAATTTGTTAGAAAATAAAGATGTTATATTTTTCCATTCACAATTCCTAGACTCCCCCCACCACAATCTATCCTCATTTGTCTTCTTTATAACCCCTAATCTAAAAAATGAATACCAAGTTTTAAATATTACCTTTTAAATAAGCATTCTATGAGCATAAACTCTTTTAATAACTAACTATGTAGTATAGTTAACATCTCATTTATTCAATAGTGAGAGGAAACATGGCATAGAGGTGGATTTTCTATGTAACTGAAGATTACTCCTTTATAGGTAGCAGTGCTATTTTATATGAACTATTTTTTATAAAATAATTTGTAAATACATATATTTCTGTGCTTTGTTAGATGGTACAAACTAAAATTGTTTAAAATTTTCTTGATGAGCCAGAATTTTCATTATTAAAATTGTATGTTATACTGTGTTTTAAAACTATTGTTCTGTATCTTAAATAAGAAGAAATACATAAATACATAAGTGCATGGACTTTGTGCTGGTGAATATTTTGTTTACTTCTTGGTTTTTTGCCATGCTCTAGATAATTGAGGTTGTCAGGTGAATTTTCTTCAGGTAAATGAGGCATTATAATAATTTCTTATTTAGACTCAGAAGATCCAGAATTTTGATTCATAGACATTGGTGAAAAAGTAAAAATATAGATTATTAGTTACTCTGATATTTTCCTTGTTCATTCAGAGATGTTCATTCAACACAGAAGCCAAAATATATTCTCAGGAATTTATGAAATCCTTTGGAAGAATCTCATGGATAACTAAAATATTATCATGTTTTAAAAAACCTGGTGCCAAACATAATAATAATTATTAATATTGTCATTTCACTAGATGACTAATTAATTTCTCATCAAGGCATATAGGTGACACCTAGTTTCTTAAGATCTAGGTAATTTTTACCAAGCTGGAAAGGTTTTAGGTGTGGTCCCAGTAACAGACTTGTATGTATATGATTGAAGAACTAGTCTGTTTGGAGAGGTTCATCATCCAAAGTTTGATCTCCAGATGATTTTTTTAACCATAGATACGAATGAAGATCATCCAGTAAAACAGAGAGGAGAAAGTTATTGTATTTATCCTGAATATTATTTGTGACCCAGATAAATTGGACTTTCATCTACTCCTGGTCAGTCCCTGTGCATAGGCTTAAAAAATATTGTCAACTATTTGAAGAGAAAAAAAAAAACTACATAAAAATTATTCTCTGGGATTGACCAAAATTAACTCAGTTTTTGCTAGAAGGATAACAATAGCCTTCTAGAAGTTACAATTCAGTTCAACAACAGTAAATACATCCTTTATTCAAGGCACTCCATTAAATGCTGAGTATACTAATAATAGCCAGCATTTATATAGCTCTTACAGACAACCCGTTTTATCATCACAACAACCTTGGGAGATAGATACTATTATTATCCCCATTTTACAGAAGAGGAAACTTGGGAAAACAGAGGTTCATTGACTTGCCTAAAGTCACACAGCTAGTAAGTGTTTGAAGCTGGATTTGAAGTCATGTCTTCCCCATTACAGGTCCTATGCTATGTCATATACTATCCCAAGTATGGGGTTAAAAGTGTTGATTAGATTATCAGAAAACTAGCTATTCCCTCTTGGATAGCTTGTGGGTAGAGTTGTTTGTTTGTTTGTTTTTTACCAGCTTTACTAACTTCTCCCTTTAGCTGCTGCCAGACTGTGACTTTCTCACAGTCAAAGGCTTCATTTTGCCTAGTTCAGAACACTGAAAAGTCACTTGGGGCAGAGAAACTACTCTAGTGAATCATGAATTGCTCAGCATGGAAAGAGGCTGAGATGCTTTGAGATCCAGACCCCAAAGAAACCACTGTCAGAAGGGGGAAAGTAAGAAAGTGACCAGAGAAAAATCAGGGGAGAAAACCATGGAATCACTGAAGATCTCAGGAAGAAGAAAACTTAAAAGACCTTGAACATAAACAGATAAATCTTCAGGGTATAGACCTGAAAGTTTGGTTAAGGGAGGCAAACAAGCTAGGTGATATGTAAATTCATAATGTTTATTCCCTTAAAGCTAGCAAAGCTAGCTTTCTTGTACCTACAAGGAGCCAGAGCATAAGTTTTGACTGTCTGAACAATAGAATAAGAAGATTTAAATACATTTTTAGTCCCAACTCAGCATGTCTGTGTTACCCAATTTTATGATCCACATGTATGTTTAACCGTGATACAAGAAAAGGACTTTCCTTAATTGAATAGGTTGTAAATACAATAAGATAAGAGAGTTGGCAAAGTGTCAATTGAAATTACAACCCAGGATCTCTGTGTTTAACTTACCATTAACATGCCATAACCTATCATATGCCCATAAAATATTAAGATAAGAAAAAGTCACATTATTCAAGATAGTGTCTCAGGTTAAAAGTCTCAACCTTAATGGCTACAAACAGAGGAAAGGATGTTCTTAAGTCAGCCTGATCTGGCCTTGTTGACATAGGAAGAGCCATTCTCTGAGTAAACTCAGAGAACAAAGAGGTTTAGGTCCAGGCTCTTCTTCTGGTTGATTGTTAAATGTGCTCCGGCCCTTATTGAACTTACTAAATTGATATTAAATGATTATCAAGAGAAAAATTTAACAACATAAGAAAATATGGCTGTCAGATGAAGTAAACAAGTTCAGGCATCTATCAATAAATACTGCAAAATAAAGGGACATGATCCAACAGTTGAGGCAGAAGACCCTGGGGAACATGATGAGAACATGGAAACACAATACATTCTTCCTAAGTGGTTCGAAAGAGAACTGAGAATTAAGAAAACAGAATTTATGGCCTATACAGCAAAAATAATGGGCAGAATAAAAACCTGTCATCTACAATGGCAACCCTCACCAAAGTAAAAAAAAGAAAACAATAGTTTGGGAATACAAATTTATAAAAGTGAAGGAAGGACAATCTAGGAGAGAAGGAAAAGGTGGCATTAAAAGAAAATATGTTCACTATGCAAACAAAACATAAGGATCTCATAGGTATGATGCCTAGAGACGATTTAAAGGTCTTCCAGAAGAATATGACAGGATGAAAAACCTTGACACCATAATGAAGGAAAGAATAGAATAGTCAAATAGAAGGCAAAGAGTGAGAAGAAAGTGATCTCAGAAAGATAAGATTTTAACAGGGGAAGAAGTGAAGAGGAAGAGGGGGGAAAGATTGAAAAATGGGGAAAAGGTAAGTAGGTCTTGTGGTGGTCGTAGGGGTTTTTATTTATGAATGCTCCTGTAGTAAGAAGAGTAATAGCCTGTGAAGTCAGAAGGGGACCTTGTGCTGGATGTAGTCTGGGGGATTTGGTGTTTGAAAAGCCTATTCCTCTTACCTCAGGAGGAGGCAAGTTGGAACTCCTACAGGCATTTGTCATGTGGGTGTATGTGAAATCTCTGACCCAGGAAGGAGATTTTAAGGCAAATGGGGAAAGGTAATGGTGATGGGCTTCATAATTAGGGATATGGTGGGGAAGGAGCCCCACCGTGGGACAGTGTTGTCTCTGACACCTGCAATTATTGAAATATTTTTGGGAATGAGGCACAATGGAAAAGGTAAATTCATGGCACCAGCTCTGTAAGGCTGTGGCAAAAAGTGCCTAGAAGGGAGAGCCTAGAATGGATACGTTTGAAGCTTTGATTGCAATAACAATGCAAAAAAAGAGGGAAAGACCAGGTAATTGTAAGGGTCATGAATTAGAAAACCATGGTCTAGAAAGACAGAGAGAGAGGATAGATAATGAAGAGAGTGAGAGGCATCCTTTTTGGAAAAGTGAGACAAAAAATGAAATTTTAAAAACTACTAAACAGTACTAGTTCTTTTAAGGGAGAATTTACATGGGTGGGAAAAAATTAAATAACCAGATAAGTGCAGGAGCAAAAGAGATGAGTGGTGAGGGGAAAAGCACCAATGGGAATAGGGCCACTTTAAAAAAGATTAAGGTAATGCCTTTGACAAAGTACTACCCTCTTTTATGCTAAAAACCTTACAAAGTATAGGCATAGAGAGGTGGGGTGTATATATATATCAATCATAAAAAGTAAGTATCTAAAGCCCAAAGCAAGAATCACATGCATTGGTGATGCACTAGAGCATTTCCCAGTAGATATGAGAGTGAAACATGGATGCCCATTATTATTTCGTATACTTCTGGGAAAGCTAATAACAGCAATAAGATAAGAGAAAGGAAATAAACACATAAAAGACAGGTAAAGAAGAGATAAGAACACTAATTGAGACAAAAGCTTCAGCAAAATTGTGGACTACAAATAAACTCTCAAAAAATTAACAGTATTTCTATATAACAATAACAAAACAAAAGGAGAAATAATAGAAAAGGAATTCCCATTTTAGCTAATTACAAAAACTGCATAAAATATTTAGGGAACGACCTACCAAAGCACACAAAATCTTTGTCAATTCAATTACAAAGTACTCCTTAAAGAAATAAAGAACAACTTAAATAATTAGAGGAATATTCAGTGGCATGTCAATATAATAAAAATAGCAATGCTACCAAAATTAATTTATACTTTAAGTGCTCTGCCAATCAAATTACCGAGAGTATACTTTATTGAACTTGACAAGATAATAACAATTTGGAAAATTGAAAAATTTGGAAAAACAAAAGATCTACAATATACAAAAGCACTACAAGATCATCTTATAACATTAGAAAAGAAATAGATCGTATGTCTCTCACATCTGTAGATCAAGATAGAGGTAATTATTAGAGTTAAAATAAGTAACTTAGATTACCTGAAACTAAAAGTTTCTACATAGACAAAATTAATGAATGGGGAAAAATTATATGTGTACATATGTGTATGTATGTGTGTATAACTAATAGCTATTCGCCAGTACATAAATGGTATAAAGATATGAATAGTTTTCAAAAGAATTGCCAAGTATTCACAACCACATGAAACAGTGCTACAAATCACAAATAATTCAAGAAATGACAATCCATACAACCTGACACCCTGCAAAATTGCAAAATCGGCAAAAATGACACAAGAATGGCAGTAGTCAAGGGATTGTGGAAAGATGGGCACACTTAAGCTGTGAAATGCTTCAACGGTTTCAGAAAGCAGTTTGGAATTATGCAAATAAAATGACTAAAATGTCAATAATCTTTGAACCAGAGGCTCTACTAGTAGGTTTATACCCTAAGGAACTACCAATAAGCAAAAAGCCCCCATATACATCAAAATATTTAGAGAAACCCTTTTTTATTAGCAAAGAGTTGGAAACAAAGCACATGCCCATGATTTGGGACATGCCAAAACAAATTGTGGTACATGAATAAAATGGAAGAAATCATGTGTGTGATCAGAGAAGCATGGAAAGATCTATATGAACTGATACAGAGTGAAGTAAGCAGAGACAATGAAACAATATAAGCAATAGCTCTGAAGATTTAAATGGAAGCATGAAAAAATCAAAATTAAATGTAACAAAAACCATATAGATCAAATTGGACTCAAAGACATATGGAAGAGCATTGCAAAACTACCCCTTCATGAAGGCAGGAGGTATTACACATTGAACATGTTTTTAGACTTTTTCTATGTATTGATAAGTTATGCTGATTTTTTCTCTCTAGAAATATTTAAGAGATTGTTTGGATAAGTATGATGATATCAATCAAATCATATAAAAATAAGTAATATTCTCTTTTTGAAACTACAGTTCCTAGAAAATTATATATCTTAGCCCAGAAAATTTTCTCTTTCTCTGATGACAAAAGAATTGCTTCCTCTAAATTTCCATGCACAAAGGAAATATTAAAAAATCTTAGTCTTAAAAGTTTACATTGAGGAGAGGTAGCAGGGTGGGGGAGGGATAATACAACATCTATGTATATAAGTAAATACAAAATATATTTAAAATGCAAATCAAGTTCCATAAAGCACATCACAGAAACCTGGGCTGTATTTTATAGGAAGTTTCTAGAGGGTCAGGAGAGGAATTTAGATTAGGCAGACTCCTGAGAAAATGCATGAGGCAGCAGATGAGGTGTCATGTACAGGGAACAGAAAGTTGACATATTTGACTATAGTGTAGAGTGTGGAGTTTAATGGAGTTGCCTCCTGCACAGATTTGGTTTAAGCAGTTTGAACTGTGCATGCTTGGTCTTTAAAAAAAAAGAAAAATAACAGTTTAAGTAGTACTGTGAGCATAGTGTGTGTGAAATGGGGAATATGAAGATCCTATTCTTAGTGAGTCTTCAGCTCTTAAAAGTGCTGTGCTGAACATAATTTTAATGTTCTCTTCATAGCTATAGAGATTCACTTGGCATAGGCTGGTAGAGCTATTGAAAGGGACAATCTTGACCTTCCTAGCTGTCTTGGTTGGCAATGAAGCCACTACTTTGACCATATTTTGTTCTTTTCTTGTACTGTGTAAAGAGGAAGGCACGTGATGGTGTAATAACCTGATATAACCATACTTACATAAGAAGCATGGGGTAAAGTGCTGGACGCTGGAGTTGAATTCAGGAAGATCTGGGTTCAAATGTCCCCTCTGATACTACCTATTTGACTGTGGGCAGTGACTTAGCTTCTCTCTTCCTCATTTGTAAATGAGGGGGGGTGGACCCAATTGCTTTTAAGGTCCTATTCATCTCTAGCTTTATTATCCAATTAAAGTATAGAAATTTCCCCCTTTATCAGTTTTTCTTATCAGCTAGGTCCTTTTCTGGGACATAGTGTTTTATGATTGGTCAGTCACTTAACCATGCTCTACTAGAGGTGTCAAACATGTAGCAAGGAACCAAATTATAATGTAATTGGAAAATGTTTAACAAATCAAAATACAATACTACATAGATAATTAATTTGTGGTTTTTACAAGTATTGCTTTCTCTTTGCGTCTGATACCACTGCTCTAGGCAACTCTCTGATAGTAATTTCCAGGAATAGTACAAGCCTAGATCAATTGATGTATCCTTCCAGGTCTAGTACCTATCCCGATTCCTATCTTTGAACAGTAGTCTTGATTCTTTCTCTCTACCGATAATAGATTGTTGTGTGGTCAAAAATAAAGTTTACATTCATATTTCCATAGACAGATGCTCACAGATACAGTATCTCTTCTTTTAAAGCAGAGATTCTTAATTTGGGAGAGGTAGGTCTGAATTTGCTTAGGAAAAATATTTTGATAACTATTTAGACATAATTGGTTTCCTTTTTATGTGTATATTGTGTGTTTTTTTTTTCTATTTTATAGATTTAAAAACATTTTTCTAAGAAGGGTTCCGTATCCACCAGATTGCTAATGAGGTACATAACAAAAAATTCAAGAATGCCGACTTTTAATAAGCTCTGCCTCCTTTCCATCTGTTGTTGTTCGGTCATATCCCACTATTCCTGACTCCTTGGACTATATAGTACCACTACTGCCCATGGGGTTTTCTTGGCAAAGATTACCGGAGTGATTTGCTATTTTCTTCTCCAGTGATTTAAAGCAAAGTGAGGTTAAGTGACTTGCCCAGGGTCACGTAGCTAGTAGGTGTCTGAGGCTGGATTTGAATTCAGGTCTTCCTGACTCGAGGCTCAGTGCTGTATCCACCGGGCTGCCTAACTGCTTCTTTTTGTATAGTACTTACTGTGTGCCAGGCCCTGTGCTAAGAGCTTTACAATTATTATCTCATTTGATCTTCATGGGAAGTAGGTGTTATTATCATCCCTATTTTATAGATGAGGAAACTACAAACAGAGGTTAGGTGACTTGCCCAGCATCACACAGCTAGCAAATCTCTGAGGCTGCATTTGAACTTGGATCTTCCTGATTCCATTACCAGCATTCTATCCACCACACCTGACCATCCTTTATGGGCAACTGCACTATGCAGGTTTTGCCTTTGCCCTGACTTTGAGCCTAATCTTCATGCAATACATGACTCCATTGTAAAGTGAACATAATATATGACTCCACTATAATATTCTGAAGTAAGACTGGAAAAGTAGGTAGAAATCATATTGTGGAAGATCTTAAAATCCAGGCTGAGGAGTAGTATTTTATCCTGGTGACACTAGGGTAACCACTGGAGATTTTTGAATGGGCAATGTTGTGCATGGTCAGATCTCTGTTTTTAAGATATATAATTTTGGCACCTGTAGATAGAATGAAAAAGATAGAGCCTGAAAGCAGAGAAGCCAATTAGAAGGCTATTGTTGTGATGTGGGTTTGACGTTAAGACTTTATAATGGTTTATACAATATGATGAGGCAGCTACATGGCTCAGTGGATAGAACCCTGGCCTAGAGTCAGGAATACCTGAGTTCGAATCCAGCTTTAGACACTTAATACCTTTGTGACCTGGGGCAAGTCACTTAACCTTTTAAACCAGTCTTAATCCACTGGAAAAGGAAATGGCAAAACACTCCAGTATCTTTGCTAAGAAAATCCCACAGTATGGTCCGTAGGGTCACGAAGAGTTAGACATGACTGAAAAGCAATAATGATATAATAATATTCTATGTTCTATGATATCATGTATAATTAGTGTAAGGCTTTTTAATAGTGTATTATATATGTGAGTAAGGACACAGGGATGGATGTGAGAGATGTTATAGAAATAAAACTGACAAGACTTGGCACCCAATTGGGCATGGGGGATCAGGGAGTGGGAGATTTTATTCATTGACCATCTAAGAAAACAAAATGCTGATTTGGAGAACTGAATTAACTGTATTTACAAGGTCTTAAAATAGGAGTTGGGTGTGTTATATGGGTACATTATCTGTGTTTTAGCTCAAGAACCACCTTCTTGGTGAGATGTGTACAGACTCTGTTATTCAATTACGTACAACTCTTTGTGATCCCAGTTTGGGTTTTCTTGACAAAGACATTGGTCTACCATTTCCTTCTCCAGCTCATTTTACAGCAAATAGCATTAAGTGACTTGTTCAGGGTGAAACAGCTAGTAAGTGTCTGAGGCCAGATTTGAACTCAGGAAGATGAGTCTTCCTGACTTCAGGCCCAGTACTCTATCCACTGGCGACCTAACCATATCTATGTGGACTCGGTGCAAGGCTATTCTTCCCAGAGACAGTTAATATGCTTGTACTGGGAAAATTCTTCAGGGTCCCCTAGCACTTTTTTTGAACTGCTATACTTTAAGAGATCTTAATTGAAATTTTCTTAGGTGAATTGGTGGACTGGTGCCATTCTTCATTAAGTGATTTACTTTGGTATGGGGGAGATAATATGAACCCAGATGAAGAGAGTATTTAAAGCTGAAACATGCTTATCAGTAAATGCCCAACAAAGTTCCTATCGTTTGCTTAAGCAAACAGAATTGTTGTCAGAACCAAGTTCTCAGTCAAATGCCTAGAAAAAGCTGCCTCTACTTGCTGCCTCCATTTTCTCCTTTCTCACTTTTCAACATTTTGCAATCTGGTTTCCAACTTCATTATTCCTTATGGCACAGTAGTATTCCATTATGTTCATGTACCATAATTTGTTAAGCCATTCTTCAGTTGAGGGCAGCCCTCTACTTTCCAGTTCTTTGCTATCAAAAAGGAGCTGCTATAAATATTTGTGTACATGTGTGTCCTTTTCATCCTTCTTCGTTATTTTTAGCTCCTTACAACCTTGCCCCAACCTGTCTTTCTAGCCCTTATTGGACATTACTCCCCTTCTCACACACTTTGATCTGGCCAGATTTTCTTCGTTACTCATAACATTTCACCTCTTGTCTCTGTGGTTTTTGCACTGGGTTCCCCCCCATGCCTGGAATATATATCTCATTTTCACCTCACACAATTCCTCTCTTCCTTACAAATACCACTTTCTACATGAAATCATTTCTGTTTCCCTCAACTGCTAGTGCCCTTCCTCTCAGACTACCTTATATTTAACCACTTTATTTATTATTTGTTTTCCTTATATTCTATATTTACTTGTTATCTTCTCCATTAGAATCTATGCTTTTTTAAGAGAAAGAATTGTCTCACTTCTTATGTTTGTTTGCCCTCACCTAGCACAGCGTCATCCATAGTAAATGTTTGTTCATTAACACTTCATTTGCAGAATGTTAGATTACTCAAGTTGCAGATATTTTTTAAAAATCTTCTAAAAAAATCATGGCTCCTTGAAGCATTAAAGTGCTGTTTTCACTGGTAGCAGTACTATTAGGAGTAAGCATCAATAGAGTTAAAAGAAAATCCCAATTCTAGAATAAACTTGCATGTTTCATGGCTTTCCCCTACAGGCTCGGGCTTCTTCCTCACCAGTGATTCTTGTTGGAACCCATTTGGATGTTTCTCATGAGAAACAGCGAAAGGCCTCCATAAGCAAAATAACTAAGGAGCTTTTAAACAAAAGGGGGTTCCCTGAAATAAGAGATTACCATTTTGTTAATGCTACAGAAGAATGTGAGGCATTGGTAAAACTTCGGAAAAGTATTGTAAAAGAGAGTCTGAACTTCAAGGTACTGTTTAATGTTATTATATTGGAGCTTATGAGCACTAAGTAGTACTAGTTTTCTTAGTTAATTTTGTTTTATTTATTTATTTGGGGGGGTTAATTCCATATTTTATTATTTAATATTTTTTAGTTTTCAGCATTGATTTCCACAAGATTTTGAGTTAGAAATTTTCTCCCCATTTCTACTCTCTCCCCCTCTACAAGATGGCATATATTCTGATTGCCCTGTTCCCCATTCAGCCCTCCCTTCTGTCACCCCACTCAACCCCCATCTCCTTTCCCCTTACTTTCTTGTAGGGCAAGATAGATTTCTATGCCCCATTGCCTATATATCTTGTTTCCCAGTTGCATGCAAGAACAACTCTTTTTTTGAGCATCAGCTTTTAAAACTCTGAGTTCCAAATTCTCTCCCCTTTTCCATCCCCACCCACCCTCCCTAAGAAGGCAAGAAATTCAACATAGACCACACATGTATCATTATGTAAAACACTTCCACAATAATCATGTTGTGAAAGACTAAATATGTTTCACTCCATCCTATCCTGTCCCCCTTTATTTAATTTTCTCCCTTGACGCTGTCCCTTTTCAAAAGTGTTTGCTTTTAATTACCTCCTCCCCCGATCGGTCCTCCCTTTTTTATACTCTTCCCCCTACTTTCCTGTGGGATAAGATAACCAATTGAGTGTGTATGTTCTTCCCTCCTCAGGTCAAATCCAATGAGAGCAAGATTCACTCATTCCCCCTCACCTGCCCCTTCCTCACTTCCAATAGAATTGCTTTTTCTTGCCACTTTTATGTGAGATAATTTACCCCATTCTATCTCTCCCTTTCTCCCTCTCTCAATATATTCCTCTCTCATCCCTTAATTTGATTCTATTTTTATAGATATCATCCCTTCATATTCACTTCACCCTGTGCTCGCTCTCTCTTCTCTCTTTCTCTCTCTCTCCCTCTCTCTCTCTCTCTCTGTGTATATATATGTGTGTATAAATATGTGTGTGTATGTGTGTGTGTGTGTGTATTCCCTTCAGCTACCCTAATACTGATAAAGGTCTCATGAATTACACACATCATCTTTCCATGTAGGAATGTAAACAAAACAGTTCAGCATTAGTAAGTCCCTTATGATTTCTCTTTTTTGTTTACCTTTTCATGCTTCTCTTGATTCTTGTGTTTGAAAGTAAAATTTTCTATTCAGCTCTGGTCTTCTCACTGAGGAAGCTTGAAAGTCCTCTATTTTATTGAAAATCCATATTTTGCCTTGGAGCATTATACTCAGTTTTGCTGGGTAGGTGATTCTTGCTTTTAATCCTAGCTCCTTTGACCTCTAGAATATCATATTCCAAGCTCTTCGATCTCTTAATGGAGAAACTGCTAGATCTTGTGTTATCCTGATTGTATTTCCACAATATTAAAATTGTTTCTTTCTGGCTGCTTGCATTATTTTATCCTTGACCTAGGAGCTCTGGAATTTGGCGACGATATTCTACAAGTTTTCTTTTTGGGATGTTTTTGAGGAGACGATTGGTGGATCCTTTCAATTTCTATTTTACCCTCTGGCTTTAGAATATCAGGGAAGTTCTCCTTGATAATTTCTTGAAAGATGATGTATAGGTTTTTTTTTTTTTGATCATGGCTTTTAGGTAGTCCAATAATTTTTGGATTATCTCTCCTGGATCTCTTCTCCAGGTCAGTGGTTTTTCCAATGAGATATTTCACATTGTCTTCCACTTTTTCATTCCTTTGGTTTTTTTAATAATATCTTGATTTCTCATAAATTCACTAGCTTCCACTTGCTCCAATCTAATTTTTAAGGTGGTATTTTCTTCAGTGGTCTTTTGGACCTTCTTTTCCATTTGGCTAATTCTTCCTTTCAAGGCATTGTTCTCCTCATTGGCTTTTTGGAGCTTTTTTGCCATTTGAGTTAGTCTATTTTTTAAGGTACTATTTTCTTCAGTATGTTTTTGGGTCTCCTTTATCAAGTCATTGGCTTGTTTTTCATAATTTTCTTCCATAACTCTCATCTCTCTTCCCAGTTTTTCCTCTACTTCTCTTACCTGCTTTTCCAAATCCTTTTTGAGCTCTTCCATGACCTGAGACCAGTTCATATTTTTCTTTGAGGCTTTTAATGTAGGCTCTGACTTTCTTGACTTCTTCTGGCTGTATGTTTTGATCTTTGTCACCAAAAAAAGATTCTAAAGTCTGAGTCTGAATCTGATCCATTTTCCCTGCCTGGCCATGTTCCCAGCCAACTACTTGACCCTTTAGCTTTTTGTAAGGGTATGACTGCTTGTAGATTAGAGAGTGCTTTGTCCCAATCCTTAGAGGCCGCACTGCTCTTTTCAGAACTACTTCTGTACAGCAAGCTGTGCCACACCAGGACTCCTCCTCCCTCAAGAACCACCAACCAGGATTGCAACCCAGTTGCAAGCAGGGCAAAGAAAGCCCTGCACTCCAGCTCTGGTTTGCCACTTGATTCCTCCCACTGTGTAAACCAGGGACTCTGGAAGCAGCTGACCCTGAAGTTCTGGAAGCAGCCACAGGAGCTTCCTGCTGCTGCTGCAACCACAACCGCACTACCTCCACCACCCCCAGTGCTGGCGCCCAGACCGCGTTCTTACTCGATCTAGAAGTCTTCCCACTAACCTGCCCCATGGTCTTTGGTGTTTTTGGGTTGAGAAATCTGGTAACTGCCATAGCTCAATGATTCCTGGCCTTAAGGCCTGCTCCAGGCCGACTCCCAGTCTGGTCTGTCCTGGCGCAGCCCACGCTTGGCTGCACTCCACTCCCAGCACAGTAAATTAGACCCTTCACAGTGACCATCCAGGCTGTCCTGGGCTGGAGACCTGCTTTTCTATGCTATTTGGTGGGTTCTGCAGCTCTAGAATTTGTTCAGAGCCATTTTTTACAGGTGTTTGGAGGGATTTGGGGGAGAACTGAAGGAAGTCCCTGCTTTTCAGCCACCATCTTGGCTCTGCCCCCTTCCAACTGTTTTCTTTCTATTTCTATGCCTAGAGCTTAGCGTATGGCTTGACATGTAGTAAGTACATAACTGTGAATGAAAAATGCTTATTCATTCATACATTCACTTTAACATTGTTCCTGGTTTTTGCACAGATCAGAGACCAGCCTGTTGTAGGACAGCTGATTCCAGACTGCTATTTGGAACTCGAGAAGAAAATTTTATTGGAGAGAAAGAATGTCCCCACCGAATTTCCAGTAATTAGTCAGAAGCGACTGGTACAGCTAGTAAAAGAAAGTCAACTACAGTTGGATGAAAATGAACTTCCTCATGCAGTTCACTTCCTAAATGAATCAGGTATTTTTAAAAATTCTGGTTTTTACTTTTTTTCCACAGTTTTAAAAGAAAAGTTTAGTCAAAACATTGAATAATGAAACTTAAATTATAAATTTAAATTTAAAAATTAAATGTAAATTTAAAACAAACTGTCTTTGAAAAAATTTTCAAGATTATCTTAAAATAGGGTATGTGTATGATCTGCTGTAGAATCATGGTAGCAAATCATAGGAAATGAAAAGTTAAGGGTATTTTTTCCTGTTAAAATCATTCAATTTTAGGGCAGTCACTTTACTTTTTCAGTGAGGAAACTGAAGCTCCCAGATATCAAAATAACTTGCTGTAAAATGTATTTACTATGATAACAGCAGGATCCCATACATTCACAGTGTCATGATCCGGAATAGAAAAATTCTTAAATCAACCTTAATGTGCTAGAAATTATATTTGAATCAAAACATAAGATTAGGAATTGGAGTAAAAGCTGTCAAGTTGGATGCTGCGTGTTTCCTTGAATTTTTTTGACAAAAATATTATCATGAAGTTTTGAAACAATGTCTTATTTCTTTCTGTCTCCAGATTATCTGAATTTTGAATTTTAATTTTTGACATAGGATGCATTTATAACATATATCTCGTAACTGGATGAAAAGAAAAAAAAATCTATTTCTCTTTCTCTTTAGATGTAAAATCTATGTCAAATAAACATTTATATAATATTATATGGTTTGCAAATTATTTCACAGTCCTTTTTGTTCCTTACGACACTAAAGAGTGTGCTATAGTGGATATAGAACTAGCCTCAAAATTAATACAACCAATGCTCGTATCCTCCCTCAGACACATAAACTATTTCTGAGACCCTATACAAGTCATTTATCCGTTTAGTGATGTAAGTCTCTTCTCAGATAATTCTCAGAAACTGTGAGTTACAGAAGAGTTGCAGGTATGCATTGGTAAAAAGTGAGTTTCTTCACTGTGGAATTCTTTACACTGATGCATAGATGCAAATAAAAAAAACTACAAAAAATTAGAAGTCAGAGTTTTCTGATATTTGGAATTGTATTACAGGTGTTCTGCTACATTTCCAAGACCCAGCACTGCAGTTAAGTGACTTATATTTCGTGGAACCTAAATGGCTATGCAAAATGATGGCACAGGTTAGTATCTGGTACTATAATTGTAGAGTCTGGGAGTAATTATTGTCAAATCATGGGCAGAAATTGAAAATTTAAAGTCTGTGAAAATAGTTTGTGCCTTAAGTAGAGAGCATAATTAACTAATCTAAAAACATTTATTAAATCCTGCTGCCATGTATCTGTTTGTTGGTGTTGTTTGTCCTTCATTCTCAAACAGAATTGTGACATCTTGGAGGTTTGGCAAGGGGTTTCATCTCCCTGACATGCAATTGAATTGGATATAAATGAGGGAAGGCTGTTAAAAGCCTCACTTTTTCCACCTGAGTGATCTTAGTCCATTGGCCAGACACACGTCAGCACAACTGGAAATGGCCCCAGATGCAGTGAAAGACCTTGGTCTTTTAAAGCTAAGGCCTTTAGCAGGTCTTAGTTTGACTGAGGCAAAGCCCTTTCAATGATTAAGGCTAAGTAAAAAAATGAGGCAAAGAATGGCCTCTTTACACTAGTCCAAAAAAAAAAAATCAAACTGGGAGAAGATGACCCTCAGGGTTTCTGGCCAAAAATGAAACAATTCCTATTTATATTCACTCCAAGTCAATCAGGGACCAAACAAAGACCAAGACCAAGTGAGGTTTGGCCTGGAACCTACTGTTGGCCAGTCAGTGAGAGTCAAGAGTGAATTAAGTTTAAGGCATGGTCCTTTAAGAAAGAAATCTAGCCCATAAACCCCAAGATATCTTGAGACATTTCCACTCACCATTGGTACGTGGAATGTGCACACAGTTGTGGTCACCACAAAATCCATTAGAACAGAAAGACAAAGGGAAAAAAAAGAAAAGAAAAGAAAGAACTGGCCAGTCCCAGTTGGGTCCCCAGTGAGACAGGTCCTACTGCTCACAGGGTTGTTGTTTGTTCTTCATTCTCTAAGAGGACCATGACATCAGGGAGGTGGTCTGACACTATGCTAGGTACTGGGAAAAAATGAAGCAGTTCTTAGCCACAAGTCATTTGGGAGGCACTAATAGCGGTAGGGACCAGGAAAGGTTTCAGGTAGGAGTGGTGCTTGGGATGAATTTTGAATACAAATGGAATGCTAAGAAGCATAAATAAGGAACGTCAGCTTTCGAGGCCAACCAAGAAAGAGAGCCTGTACAAAGACAGGGAAATACAGAATGCTATATATGGGGAACAGTAATACTGAAAGCCTGATTAGAACATTGAGTTTGTAAAAAGGAATAATGTGTAATAAGTCTGAAATGTTAGACTGGAGGGTAAAGGGTAAAGGCCTTTAAATACCCATCAGAGGAGTTTGGATTTGATTCTAGGATCAAGAGGGAGTTACTGGAATTTATTGATCACAGTAATGTGTGAAGTAAGAATATCACTATGGCAGCTATGTGGGAGCTGGATTGGTGTATTGGTGGCTGAGTGGAGAGAATTGAGGGAAGGAGATGACTTTAAGAAACTTTGGAAGAAGGTAGAGTGAACACATCATTGGAATGTTATCTCATAATATATGATTATCTCAGAATCATATTATTTAAAGTTGGAAAGAACCTTTGAGATCACATCTTCAACCCCCTCTTCATTTTATATATTAGGGAACAGAGACCCAGAGAAGTTAAATGGGTTTCAGGGTCAGAAAGATAGTGTCAGTGCTGTTATCCATACATCTTCTAGCTCATTTCTAGTGATTTTGTACATTTCTTCAGAAGTCAAAAAGATTTGTAGCATTTTAAAAGATCCTATTTTGTTATATTTCCTTTGCATCTGGCCATTTTGGCCAGCACTTGAGATGATTAATTGGAGGAAAGCAGTTTGACTGTCAATATATGACCAAAAATATTCTGGTCAGCATAGGGAACAAGATTAACTGCAGTTTAGGCTCCTTTGAGGGCATGCACTTGCACAAAGCTTTCAAGGTTAGCAATATTGTGGTCTTCCTGATATTTGTGCTGCAGAGCATCTTAATTCATCAGTTTTTGAGATGGAGATTGTGATTTCTTTTCTGAGAAGTGTATCTTTCATACTGCTTTATTGGAATATAATAATAACTGCCACATGGAATTTCCCTTTTGAAGATTATCTTCCCATGTTCCTCCAGGGAGAAATTGTTTTTCCTTCTTTGGACCATGAGAAACCTTTGTTTCTCTTCAATTCTGATAACCTCTTCGGTGTTATACCTACTGTGGTATAGGGTGTATTCAGGGCGGACTAGTAGTTTAGTTTGACATCAAAGACACAAAGGTCTTCCACTACCTCTTGAGCCATCATCAGTTGTCTTGACTCTGTCCTGCTACTGGACTGTGTTTACTCTGGAAGAAAGAGGGAAGCTGATGACTTTGTGCAGCTCTGTCTCTCTTAAATCCAATTTACAGATGAATCAAAAGACATCAACCATACCACTTTACCCTTTTTACCTGTCTCCTGTGGTGACAGGCAAATGATGAAGCAGCAGGTATGGATACACCAGAAGCTGTAGTCATAATTCTGCATGCAGGCAACCCAGAATATAGGGTTGTTTCCTCACTGGAAGCAGCAATGAAATTTGGCAGCCCTTGGATATCTGAGTAGCCTTTTAAGGACGTACTGCTCACCTCCTCGTGTGAGGAAACAGCTAGAAAAGGTGCCCTAAAAATTGTCTGCTTACCCAACCCTGACCTGTTTACCATGGCAGGCAAGGAATCCCACCCTGAAGTCAAAAGATGCAAAAAAAAATATACACAAATTTCTTCACAGATGATTCCATTCACTATTGGTACATGAAATGTGCACACACTTGTGGACAACACAAAATCTATTAGACCTGAAAAACAAACAGCTCTTGTTGCAAGAGAACTTAGCAGGTATCACATCCTAATAGCAGCCCTGAGTGAAACAAGGCTGGCCATTGAAGGCCAGCTTACCAAGTACATGCACTTTTTTCTGGAGTGGCCCCAGTGAAGGGGAGTTCTATGAAGCTGGCATAGGTTTTGTGATCAAAAC
The DNA here is from genome assembly GCF_011100635.1 of Trichosurus vulpecula. NCBI lineage: Eukaryota > Metazoa > Chordata > Mammalia > Diprotodontia > Phalangeridae > Trichosurus > Trichosurus vulpecula. The sequence goes on along the minus strand of NC_050577.1, from coordinate 212,250,774 downwards.
TAGTCTAGTTAACAAGCTTATATGCCTACCAAGAGGAGTGAAAGACAGGCTCATGACAAAAGCAATTACCACTTGCAGGAAAGTGACACGCCACCATCATCAGTGCTTATGCTGCCACCATGATGAATCCTGACAGGGTCAAAGAAAAATTTTATGACGACCTGGAGACCCTCATCATCAATGTTCCAAAAGAGGACAAGCTTATAATTCAGAGTGTCTTTATTGCTAGGGTAGGCACAGACCACTTAGACATGGCAGGGAGTCCTTGGGAGGAATGGAGTTGGAAACAGCAACAGCAATGGTCACTTACTACTGAAGACTTGTGCAACTCGTGACGTCATCACCAATACTGTCTTCTGTTTACCAAAATGTAATAAAATTTCATGGATGCACCCTAGAAGCAAACATTGGCATTTAATAGACTATGTCATTGTAAAGAGAAGATACAGATAGGTTATGAGAGTGACAAAGGCAATGTGTGGTGCAGAGTGTTGGACAAACCATAGACTTATTATTTAACTCGAAAAGGATACAAGCCAAAACTAAAGTGGAGAGTATTGGTGCATGATTTTTTGTTTGCAGATGATTGTGCATTCAATGCAATCTCTGAAGATGAAATGCAACAAAGTATGGATAGCTTCTCTGCTGCTTGTGCTAATTTTGGCCTAACAATTAACATGACAAAACACAGGTACTCCATCAGCCACCGCCACACTATGCATACGTGGAACCAATGGTTACAGCAAATGGAGACGTTTTGAATACTGTGGATAAATTACTTTCCTGGGATTTACACATTGATAATGAGGTTGACACATGCATTGCCAGAGCTAGCTCAGTGTTTGGGAGGTTCTGAAGGAAAGTGTGGAAGAGAAGAGGTATTAGACTGATTACCAAACTGAAGGTATACAGAGCCATTTTGTTGACCTCATTGTTGTATGCTTGTGAAACCTGGACAGTCTACCAGCTCCATGCCAGGAAACTGAATTACTTCCATTTTAGTTGTCTTAGGAAGATTCTGAAGATCACCTGGCAGGATAAAGTACTGGACACAAGGTCCTCTCTTGTACTAAATTGCCAAGCATTCAAACTCTGCTACAGAGAGCACAACTTCAATGGGCTGGCCACATTGTTCAAATGCAAAACATATATTTGCCTAAAAGACTATTTTATGGAGAACTCACGTAAGGCAAGTACTCACATGGTGGTCAAAAGAAGTGATACAAGGACACTCTCAAGGTCTCTCTGAAGAACTTTGGAATTGATTGTGAGACATGGGAGACAGTGGCATTGGACTGCCCAGCATGGCATGCCTACATCAGAGAAGGTGCTGTGCTCTATGAGCAAAGCAGAAGTGAAGTAGCTCAAAAGAAATGTGAGATGCACACATTTAGAGAATCCACCCAAATGTTCACATGGCCTATTTGTGCCTCACCTGTGGTAGAGCATTCCAAGTATGTATTGGTCTGATCAGCCACAGGTGGACCCACTGTACCTTGACATAATGGTGTCATTGTGATCCTCAAGAATGAAGGACAACAACCACATCTACTATATACTTGCATTAATTTTTCACTCTCCCTCTTGGGTTATATAATCTTTACAAAGGCAAGACATTATTTTCCTCTCTGTCATTTCATGGTAGGTGCTTGACAATCATTGAATAAATGACTTATTGTAAAAATCATCAGTTTAAATATTAAATGTTAAATATTAAACCTGCACAGAATACATTGTTGCTATTTCAAATAACCTACAGTTTTGCTTATGAACGCTATGCATATTGTTCTCTTAATTGTCCAATCTGACAGTCTTTTCTTAACCATTTTGCTGCATTTGACTACCTTCTCTTCCTGGATACTTCTTCCTTTCTAGGTTTTGTGACATAACTCAAGATCTATCTTCTGTATGAAGCTTTTCATGATCCTCTCAGTTGTTAGGATCTTTCCTCTCAAAGCACTTTATATTTAATTATTTTATGCATACTTAAATTTTTATGTGTACTTGCTGTCATGACCAATTGTTAAATATGGTATCTCACAGAATATCAGAGGTGGAATAGCCCTTCGAATTCACCTGTTCCATCCTCTGTCTAAATAGGAATCCCCTTTATAACATTTCCAACCAGCGGTCATTATCACTCTACTTGAACACCTAAGGGGAAAAGGAATTCATTACCTTTTTTGTTATAAGTTTTTATCGATGTCTTCCTTTTCTTGAATCATCATAGTTATCCTGTGTATTCCTTCTACTCCCCCTTCCAGAGAGCCATGTCATTTAACACGTAGTATTTTTTAGAGAAGGGCAGCTAGGTGGCACATTGCATGGAGTGCCAGACCAGAGGTCAAGAAGACTCATCTTTCTAAGTTCAAATCTGGCCTCAGATACTTACTAGGTGTGTGACCCTGGGCAAGTTACTTAACCCTGATTGCAGTAGTTCTTCATTTGTAAAATGAGCTGGAGAAGGAAGTGGCAAACCACTTCCTTCTAGTATCTTTGCCATGAAAACAGACATAACTGAAATGATTGAACAATGATTTTTTTAGAGAGAGAAAAAAAAAATCTCAGAGCTGATTGATACATTGAAAAAGTCCACTACTGTTCGATCTTTGTAATTTTGTTAAATTCACTTTTGATTTTTGGGCTATTATTTTAATTTTCATTTCTCTTATTCTTAGTTATTTGGAGCATTCTTTCATGTGATTGTGAATACTTTTTGATTCTTCTTTTGAGAACTCTTTGTACATATTCTTTGTTTACTCATCTACTGGGATCATTACCCCTTAAAAGTAATTTTGTTTTTTCCTCTCCTAGATTTCCTCCATTCTCCTTGTCCCTCCCAGTGATCTCTCCCTTACAACAAAGAATTTGTAAAGAAAAAAAGAGAAAGAAGAGAACAAAAATTCAGAAAAACTAATAAATATATTTTTTAAAATTTATATTATATTCAGTGTTCCTTTGCAAAGGAGTGGGCAAAGGTGTCTTCTTATACTTTTCCATTTATATTATGTCTTTTGTTTCCTAGGCTCTATTTATTTCACTTTCTATCAGTTTGTGTCCTATTCATTGTCTTTTATATCACAATAATAGTTTGTTACATTCAGATACCATATATGTTTTCAGGCATTCCCAAGGTGATGCATATTTACTTTATTTTTGGTTCTATGAAACCAGATAAATATTTCAGTATATAGGGAGCCTTTTTTTTAAAATAAAAACCTCCTTGGCCCTAGCAGTGGAATCTCTGGGTCAATGCTTATGAACATTTTTGACACTTATTTACATTATTCCAAATTTCTTTCTAGAATGGTTGTACTGATTCACAACAACAATAACAATGCATTAATATGCCTGTCATTCCATAACCCCTCCAACATTGATTCTTCTTCTCTTTAGTAATGTTTACTATTTTGCTTTCTGTGAGATGAAACCTCAAGATTGCTTTGATTTGCATTTCTCTTATCCTTAGCAATTTGGAGCATTCTTTCATATGGTTGTTAGTAGATTGCACTTCTTTTGAGAATTGTCTGTTTCTTTTTGACCACTTACTAATTGGAGAATGACTTTTGGTCTTACATACTATTTTTTCAGTGGTCTGTATATCTTAAATGCCAAATACTTATCCGAGAAGTTTGATATAAAGATTCTCCCCCCAATCAGTTGCTTTTCTTCTTATGCTAGATGTATTATTCATTTTTTCTTAGATGCGTTAATTTTGTTTGTACAAAAGGTTTTCAATTCCATTTATTTGCTCTTTTCCTTTTTTTGTTAAGAATTCATTCATCTGTTATTCAGAGCTGAAAATGTATCTGTTCTACTTCTCTCCAGTTTTTTTAATGGTAGAATCATTCTTCAGGTCACAAATCTAATTTGATTTTATTGTGGAATGTGGTATAAGATGTTGGTGTAGGTCTAATTTCCGTCAGATTGCTTTCCATTTTTTCTAGCAGTTCTTGCCAAATAGTTGGTTCTTTCCTGAGTAACTTATGTTTTTTTTCTTATTGCTATTGCTAGCATTTCTAGAACTAAGTGATGTAATAGTGGGGAGGAAAACATCCTTGTTTTATTATCTCATTACCTTTTGAGGTACTTTATTCCAATTTTGGACTTGGCTAATTGTTAGGAATGTTTTCTTTAAACATAAATCTCTTTCGCTTCAGCATACACTTATTGTTTGTAGTTCAGCTATTGGTACAGGGAGAAGAAATCTAATCCACCTCCCACATGATATTCCTTCAGCTACTTTAAAATAGTCATCATTTTCCTTTCAAGTCTTCTTTTCATCAGACCAAACATACATAATTCCTTGACCTGATTCCTAGATGCTATGGTTTCCAGTGCTCTCACCCATCCTTTTTTGCTTTTTTTCCCCACATATCTCAGCGTGTTATTATCTTCCCTCAAATGGTATACCAAGAAATGAACACAGTATTCTATATTCTGTGTAACTAAGATAAGTAAAAAGTAGGAGTTTTAGAAGAAAGGAAAAAACATATGTAAATCATAATTTTATTTTATATGTGTTTATCTTTTATCTTACATGTTTAATTTATGTCGTGCTTGCTTCACACATTTCTGTCTCTCATATCATGATGATTAAAATACCTTTTGCATTTCAGATAATATCCCCAAACTTCTATCTACAGGAAAGCAGAAGAAATACATTTTCTGTTAAGGGTTCTAAATGATAGTCTCTCTTGTGTGCATTTGTTTTGTTAGAATGCCAGTCCATTTAGACTTTCAGAGCCTGGTACAATAACGTCCTTTTAAAGTTTTATGCATGATTGATCATAATATAGACTGTTGCTTTTGTATAATGCATTTCAGTTAATGTCTTTAAATTTTTTATTGTTTTACCTTTGTTTTTGTTCCTCAATCATCTCTCCTGAAAACTTTTTTCTAATTTCTTTGAACTCACCATTATAACAAATACTGCACTTCTCCCTCCCTTCTTTTCTTCTACTATAATGTGTTTTTGTGCCTCGTCGTGTGATATAATTTACTCTTTTCTACTACCTCCTTACCTCTTCTCCTAGAACCATCCCTTTGTATCTCTTATGTTTTTTATCATTATATGTTATTCTATACAGACACCCACAGTCTATGTATATCCCTTTCAATTTTCATAATAGCTGTATTATTCTCAAGATTTCTATCTGTATGTAAAACATATATAAAAACAATATAATCCTATATAAGGATATAAATAATTTGCCCTCATTGATTAGCGATGTCCCCCTGCCCCACCCCGTTTACCTTTTTATGTTTCTTTTGGGTTTTGTATTTGAATATCAAATTTTCTATTGAGCTCTGGCCTTTTCATCAGAAAGGTCTAGAATGCCCTTATTTCATTGAATGTCCATCTCCTTGCCTGAAAAATTATGCTCAGTTTTGCTGGGTAGTTGATCCTTGGTGGTAGTCCAAGCTCCTTTCCCTTTCAGAATATTATATTCCAGTTCCTCCTGTCATTTAATGTAGAAGCTGAAAGATCCTGTATGATCCTGACTGTAGTTCTGAGATATTTGATTTATTTTTTTCTGGCTGCTTGCAGTATTTTCTCCTTGACCTGATAATTCTATAATATTTCTTGGAGTTTTCATTTTGAGATCTCTTTCAGGGGGTGATAGGTAGATTCTTTCGATGACTGTTTTAACCTCTGGTTCTAGGATGTCGGAGCAGTTTTCCTTGATGATTTCTTGAAAGATACTGTCCAAACTCTTTTTTTCATTGTGGCTTTCTGGTAGACCAATAATTCTTAGATTGTTGTCTCTCCTGGATTATTTTCCAGGTCAGGTGTTTTTCCAATCAGATATTTCATGTTTTTTTCTGTTTTTTCATTCTTTAGATTTTGTTTGACTGATTCTTGATGCCTCATAGAGTCATTAACTTCTATTTGCTCAATTCTAATTTTTAATGAATTGCTGTCTTCATTTTGCTTCTGAATCCCCTTTTCCATTTGGTTAATTTTACTTTTCAGGGCATCATTCTCTCTAAAAAATTCTGAATCTCCTTAGCCACTTCACCAATTTTACTTTTTAAAGATTTGTTCTCATCATAGAATTTTCTTTCCATTTTTTTTTATGTCTCTAATTTGGTTTTTAAAATCCTCCTTGAGCTCTTCCAGGAATGCTTTTTGGGCTTGAGACCAGTTCACATTCTCTTTTGATGTTTCAGATGTGGATATAGTGTCCATGCTGTCGTCTTCCAAATTGGCATTTTGATCTTCTCTGTCTCCATAAAAAGAATCAATGGCCCTTGGTTTCCTTGAGTGTTTCTTCATGTTAATCAATATGACTTTTAAGTGGATTTCTCCTTCTGGGGCTAAGGGGGCTCTGTCCTAGGCTTCTTGTTCTGGAAATTATGGGCCTAATTACTGGCTTTGTGTGCTATGGCCTCTGGTTTCATGAGGTGTGGGTGAGCGGTGGTCTCAGCCATTGTCTGTCCTGCTGTCTTCCACTTCCCCAGGCTGTGGGCAGGCACCTCTGGGTTCCTGCTATTCACCCTTGCTGGTTCCTTCCCCCTGGGCCTCAAGAATTCCCACTGTTAGGCTACTAAAGCTCCACTTCTGACTCCTCTATTTTAAGATTTCTCCCGAGTGAGTATTATTTGGGTGAAGGAGAGGAGTGATTATTTCATCATCATGTCTCCCAGAAGTTCAAGAAGGTGTGTTTCAAACCTTTAGCCTGTGGACTGCAAGCCTCAGGAGTAGTTGTTCTCGCAACCATAGGCACTGTGCTGCTGCCTCCCTTAGCTCCAAAAGACTCCTGTCCTGGGCTGAGAAGCCTGGGGATCACCACCAGTTTGTGGGCCCAGCCTGGATTGCTGGCTGAGTTCATCAGCTGCTTCAGCTTTGGTGTGGTCTGGTGCATCTCTGTGCCCCAGGCACTCTCCCAGCCTACAAATCCATCCTGTCGACCCTGTGGACTCTCCTGGCTTGGAAATTTGCCCCAGTCAGTCTGCTAGTGGCTTCTCACTCTCTCAAATCTGCTTGGATTCACTTTTTTAGAGGTATCCGACAGAATTTGTGAGAGAACTCCAATAAGACGCAGTTTTCACATGGCCATCTTGGCTTTGCCCCCTTGACTAAGTTATTTCTGTGACTGTAAACAAGAAAAGGATTTTTAAAACAGAGGAGGAGGAAGAAGGGATGGAAATATGGGAAGTTATGATCATAGAGGAGAATTTTAGTTTTTAATGTGTCTTATATGCTTATCTGAGCTAGTAGAACCAAGTAAGAAAAATGAAAAATAAGAAATTGGAATTGACTGATATGACAGTAGTAGAATATTCTACAATACTGTAGAATGGGGGTGGATCTACAAGGTATTAATTCAACTATATGTGAGGAGATGTAAATTGCTGAGCTCTCTATGGATTGTCACAAGGAATCAAGGATGCAAAAAGAGTACATTATATTATATACCATGTTCAAGCAGGCTAAAGTTATTAACCCCAGTGTAACATCCTTACTTGATACACATAAAGTATTCTGACCATTTTCTCTTAAGAGTAAAACACAAAATATTGTGGAGTTAAAGAGGTTCAGAAGGTGGAATTTAATTATAATTTCTAAAGGTGAACTTTTTTCCTTTCAGATTTTGACAGTGAAAGTAGAAGGCTTTGCTAAATATCCTAAGGGTATTATTCAGCGTTCAGATGTGGAAAAGTTCCTTTCAAAGAAGAGCAGATTTCCCAAGAACTACATGTCTCAGTACTTTAAACTCCTGGAAAAATTTCAAATTGCTTTACCAATAGGAGAAGAACATTTGCTCGTTCCAAGCAGGTAAGCTGTAAATACAAATGAACATAAAATATTATAATTTCTCATTTCATTTTTTAAATCATGGAAGTTGGATTGTCTAATGCATGTGTTAAGGAACTGCTGTGTTTTTTTTTTTTTTCACAATGTCATTTCTCCCTTAGAGAATGTAAAGGTAATACATCTTCTCAAGATGGCATCTTGTTGACAAGTAGAGAATGCTAGATGATAATCATATGCACGTTGGAACTAAATGCTCAGATAAATCTGTGATTTCATTAGTACAGGTACTCTCTCTACTAGTGCAGTGTCCAGGCCTTAACATTCTCTTTTATTCTTGTCCATGTCTTTCTGTAAATTATTGGAAGATCAGCTCAATGTGCTAGAGATTTCTTTAGATCTCCCTTAAGGGTACCAATATAACACTTGTGCTGACTATACATTCTTTACCTTTACATGAAATCTTCAACAGATAAATTTCGTGAGTCCCATTTTCTTTTCCAGCCTTACCTCTCCTTGTTGTTATTTCTATAAACTAGGAAATAGAAAAATAATGAGATACTATAGAATGCTAGAATGATTATAAAGATGTTTTGTTTGGTAAAGCTTCTTAAAGGAAGTCTTGAACATAAGTTGCCCAAGTGAAGTAAAAAAAAATCTCATTGAGAAAGACTCATAGGAGTTTAGAAAAAGGGAGAGACCTTAGAGATCATTTAGAGTTCAACCCCATAATATTTATAGATGAGAAAACTGAGTTCGAGAGATTAATTGACTTCACCAAAGTTGTATATCAAGTTAATAACTGTACTTCTGTTTTATAACAACGATTGGATAGAAATTTGAGTTCTAATTCAGATGATGTCACTAATTGGCAGTGTGATCTGAGCCTCAGTTCTTCCTCTGTAAAATAAAAGTTGGATTAGATATCCATTATAATTTTCTATTTCTATAATCTTTGTATTTCAAATCCTGTGTCATTTCTGACCATTATCTAACAATAAAAAAGTGGAACCAGTTCAATATGAAGCTTATGGAAATCAGTCATATTGCTTTATGGTGAATTCAGAGTACATAGACTTGTTTTAACTTGTTTTATGCCGGTGTGTTTAGGTAAATGTTTAAAAACCAATTCTCGGGGCAGCTAGGTGGTGCAGTGAGTAGAGCACTGGCCCTAGAGTCAGGAGCCCCTGAGTTCAAATCTGGCTTCAGACAATTGGCACACTTACTAGCTGTGTGACCTTGGGCAGGTCACTTAACCCCAATTGCCCTGCCTTCCTCCTTCCAAAAAAAAAAAAAAAAACAAAAAAAAAACCAACAGAAAACAATTCTCGTGGGGAAATTGTATGTATGATACACTTTTAAGTTTAATCTGCATTATTAACATTTTCTCCATCTCTTTCTTAAGTCTAGACAAGCAACAAAACAATAAATCAAACCTTGATTTGCTGTATTTGCCTTTTTCTGAGACACAGATGCTCACACTGAAAATGTAATTATCAGCTCTTCAATCTTGAGCCTGTAGGATCTGGCTCTAGCATACTACTGAACATGTTTAAAAAGGAAAGTTGTATTGATTGATAGTGATATATTTTTTAGAAGCAGATTTTTATATGCTATCATCTTCTTACCTATAAATTATATTTTATTTTAAAATATGACTTCCATAACAGACTCTATAGGAAAACCTTTAAAGGAATTTATATGAAGGAATTTATATATCCGTTTGGTCTTTTTTTCAGTTGTGTTGTACTCTTCTTGAATCCATTTGTGATTTTCTTGGCAAAGATACTGGAGTGGTTTTGATGGGGTCATGGGACCTGAAAGGAAAAGACAATGTCTTTGAACACAATTCAGCCCCTGTATTTTCCCACACACACCCCAGTCCCAGGGGTTTAGCCTGAGACATCTGGTCCATCCCAGTCCACCTAGATACTCAATAATCCTTTTAACTGCCCTGGGACTGGGGCTGGACTGCCCACTTCTCTTACCCAGATCCAACAGTTTTCCCATTGACCTGCTCTATTGTCTTTGGCATTTGTGTTTTGAGAAGTCTGGAAACTGCCACAGTTGCCAGCGTTTCAGTGCCCTGAGCCCTGCTCTGCTTGGTCTACTCTGGCCTGGTCTCTTCGGGTATGGCCTACGCTGGGCTGTGCTCCACTCCCAGCGTGGTGCAATAGACCCTTCCCAATAGACCATCCAGGCCTTCTTGGGCTGGAGACTTATTTCACTCTGCTGTTTCTTGGGTTCTGTAGCTCTAGAATTTGTTTAGAGTCATTTTTACAGGTGTTTGGAGGGGTTTGGAGGAGAGCTCAAGCGAGTCTCTATTTTCATGCTTCCATCTTGGCTCAGCACTGCCCCCCCCCCAGTTTTTTTTTTCCAGTTGGTAATTTTACAAGAAGAAGGAAACTGAGGCAGGAGCATCTCCTAGGTCATCAGGATATATGAAAAACAGGAGTTGAGGCAGAATGTAGGGACAAGTCCCAGCTCTGTTCTCAGCTTTCTAGGACTCCAGGTCAAAGTTGCAGAAGAGGCAAAGAGAGAAAACAGGAAGCAGCCACCCACACTACCCAAGAGGGTTTGGTCAGATCTTGACCTTAGCATAAAGTCTCAGCTAAAAATATTTAACTGGGAGATAAAAGTAAACAGAAAAACTGAAATGTAATGGCAAAAATATTATGGATTAAGAAATTCAATCAATAAAACTAAGAAAATTAACTCCATAATAAATACAAGTAGGGCCTCAGGGAAAAAATAAAAAGATAGCTTTTTACTAAGGATTCTAAGAATGGATGTAAGAAATTTAGCAAGAAAATTTCAAAGAATGAAATTAGGTCTCTTGAGGAAAAAGAAAAGGAAAGAGAAAAAAATAGCTTAGATCAGAAGGTAGATAACAAGCTTGTGAAAAATCAGATGGAAGAAACAGAACTCAGAGTTTCAATAAGTCAATGGGAAATTTTAGAAAAAAGAAAGACTAAGGACGGTAGCTATTATCCAAAACAACTGAATTGAGAAAACAGGTTGAATTTAGATAATAAAGAATCAATGTACTCTTTGAGAACACTGACAAACAAAACACCTGGACACCAAATTTTGAGAAGTCATAAAAGTACCCACATCTAAGGTTCACTGGGCTCTGCCAGTTGATTATCGGCATTGAGATGGAGGTGGGAGGGAGATGTTTAAGGAAAGAGAAAGCTGGCCTAAGTAGGAAATGGAGCATATCAAAGTTTCCATGTTGAGCAGTAGTAGGATCATACTTAAAGTAGTCGTTGCACTTCCAGTATGGACAAGAAAAGACTTTTTCAAGGTGGGATGATCTGTTTTAAAAAAAAATAACTTTTCCCCCAATTACATGTAAAAACAATTTATAACTTCATTTTAAAGTTTTGAGTTCCAAATTCTATCCTTCCTTCCCCTCCCCCCTCCCCAAAATGATAAGCAGTCTGATATAGGTGAAACATGTGCAAAATACATAAAATATTTCCATATTAGTCATTGTGTGAAAGAAAACTTGAACTAAAAAAAGAAAAAAGTGAAAAATAGTATGCTAATCTATATTTAGACACCATCACTTCTTTCTCTGGAGGCAGACAGCATTTTTCATCATGAATCTTTTGGGATTGTCTTGGGTCATTGATCATATTGCTGAGAATAGCTAAGTCATGTATTGCTGGTACTGTGTTCAGTGTTGTCCTGGTTCTACTCACTTCACTCTGAATTAGTTCATGTAAGTCTTGCCAGGTCTTTCTAAAATCATCCTGCTCGTAATTTCTTATGGCACAATAACATTCTATCACAATCCTATACCACATGTTCTTCCATTCCCTAATTGATGGGCATCCCCCCACTTTCCAGTTTTTAGCCACCACAAAAAAAGCTGCTATAATTTTTTACAAGTAGGTCCCTTCCCCATTGTTGTTATTGTTGATGATGATCTAAGTCTTGAAGATGACCAGAGAAACTAAGAGATGAAGGTGAGGAACCAGAGCGTTTCAGTTATGGGAGATAGTAAATGAAAACTCCAGAGGGGAGGTGGAGTGTGTTGTTTGAAGAACTGCAAGTAAGCCAATGTAGCCAAATCTTAGAGTGTTGAAGGGAATAGGAAGGAACCAGGTTATGATAACATGATTTAAAAGCCAAACAGATCCATTCATGTTTAATTCTGTAGCTATTAGATAACAGTTGGAGCTCAATGAGTCATAGGTGACATGGTCAGACTAATGCTTGGGGAAAAGATCATCTTATGACAGCTGAGTAGCCGATGGAATAGAATGGGAAGAGCCAGTAGTGAGCCAGGTAAGAGGTAATGAAGGCCTGATCTCTAAGGTTGTTGCTGTATGAGTGGAGAGAAGAGTGTATCTATGAGAAATATTGTGAAGGTTAAAGTGACAGGTTTTGGCAGTGGATTAATTGTGTTCATTGAGTGAGAATGAAGACTAGAGGATGATGCTGAGGGTAGTAGCATGACTGGATAGCTGATAGTGTGCTTTTATAAGCAAGTTGGAAAGAAAAATGGGAAAAGAAATGATAGCTATACAAGAAAGTTATGAAAAGAAAATCTACAGCTTGGTAAAATAGATACAAAACTTTACTGGAGAAAATAGGTTCTTGAAAATTAGGATTGGCCAAATAGAAACTAATGACTCTATGAAACACCAGGAAATAACAAACTCAAAAGATTGTAAAAAATAGCAGAAAATATAAAATATTTCATAGAAAAAACCTGACCTGAAACAAAGACTGAAGAAGAATTTAATAATTATTGAGCTGGCTGAAAAACCATGCCAAAAAAAATTAAAGGAAAACTGTCCAGATATCTTAGACCCGGAGGGCAAAGTACAAATTGAGGGAATACATCTAAAAAAAAAGAAAGAAAGCTCCCAGGAATATGATAAAATCCAGAACTCCTAGGTCAAGGAGTAAATACTGGGGAGATAATACATATAACCCCTCAGAAGTTTATCATCACTAGGGATTCTAGAGAGAATCTAATAGGCAGAGGACCTAGGTATGATTCTATTATGTTTTAATGCTCTCAAAAGAAAAGAGGAATGCACTGTGAGAGGTGGGATATAGAGAAGAATGGAGAAACTTATTTCACATAAATTGATTGTGCAAGTAAGAATTCATACAATGGAGGAGGCAGTGGGAGAAAACAAGCAACACTTGAACCTCACTCTCATCTGAACTGATTCAAGGAGAAAAGAATACACATAGTTGGATACGTAAATTCTTCTTATCCAAAAGGGAAGAATTCCTACTTCCCTGGGGTTAAAGAGGTTAAGGGAGTAAGAGAAAGGAGGAAGGATACAAGAGGGAGAAATTAAGGGAGGCAGGGGTGAGAAGAAAAACAGACTCTTTAAGAGGGGACAGGATGGAAAAGAAGATAAAAAAAGTATTTAAAAATGCTTACTTACTGTGCCTGGCACGTAAGTCAGTACTTAATAAATATGTATTGATTGATTGGTTTAAAAAGAAAATAGGATTGAAGGAAATACACAGTTAGCAGTCATAACTGTGAGTGTGAATGGGACAAACACCCATAAAATGGAAGAGGATTGAAGAATGGATTAGAAAACAGAATCCAAAAATATTTTGTTTTCAGTCTTTTGACTTTATTTTATCATTATTATTTTTGTTGTTTCATTGAATCATGAGCTTCCATCGGGCAGAAGGCTAAACCAGGTTGAAGTAACTGACACATTTGTCAGTGAGATAGAGGAGCGTCTACCCCAAGCATTTGAATACTTCCCACAGTGGAATGGGTGGATGAGAACAATTTGTCCCAGTGGCCAGGAAAGTGGCTAAAGCAGGCACTGTGGAACACTTAGAGCTTGATCAGACATCAAAGATACCAAGTCTATTAGACTGCAACTGGCCAGGCCAGTTGTCCCAACTTTTGTCTTGCCACTGGATTTTGATGACTCTAGAAGAGAGAGTGAGGTTTTTTTTCAGGCTAGGGGAGACATGAGAAGTAGGAAATGAACCGGTAGAGGAGAGAGTAAAAGTAAGTGAAAGCATGGGGATGGCAGAGGGAGAAATCTGTTGGAGGAGAGTGGATAGAATGAGATCTTTTGGACAAGTAGAGGGGTTAGCCTTGAGAAGGTGTAAGGCCTCTTCATTATGTGAGACAAGGGTGAAGAAGGAGAGAGTGGCAGAAGGCACTTGAGTGATAGGAGCTGAGGAAGACGGAGTTTACAGCAAATGGCCTCAGCTTATTTGGTATAAAGGAGGGCTTTTATTTGAGGGGATGAAAATACTTCAAAGAAACATTAAGAAAATACACATAATAGAACAGAAAAGAAGTTCAGAAGAAGATAGCCAAACAGGGCAGTTTTGTTACTATTGTGTTAAATTTTATATATTTTATTTTATAACCTATATAATTCTGTATCTTAATACATAGCCCTCTCTTATTTATATATTGTAATATTCATGTTTGTTTCTTCTTTTTTTTTGAGGGGGGAAGGCAGGGCATTTGGGGTTAAGTGACTTGCCCAAGGTCACACAGCTAGTACATGTGTCAAGTGTCTGAGGTCGGGTTTGAACTCAGGTTTTCCTGACTCCAGGGCCAGTGCTCTACTCACTGCGCCATCTAGCTGCCCCTAGGCAGTTTCTTTCCTACATAGATAAAGGGAGTTTCTTCATTTGGGACTTACTAATAGAAGGATGTTTTATGGATGTACTTGAATACGTTAAAGAATTTTTTCAAACTAACAAGAATTAATTTTAAAAAACAGAACAGGAAAAATATGGCAAATATACAGGATAAAAACATATCTAAAATATATTAAAACTGCCCTAAATTAATAAAAGTTATTCAGTCTACAAAGGATAGTCAAAGAATATGAAATCTTTTTTCAAAAAATGAAACAAACTATTAATCACTTAAAAAAAAGTCAGCCTCACCATTAATCAAAGGAACACATATTAAAAACAATTCTGGAACACTGAACACTTGGCTCCCTCTGGGGTGCTCTTGCACTGGAATCTCCGGGCACTGGGAGGAGTGGGAGCATGCAGCCCGGGTGAAGCATCTCATCCACTGGCCTGGCCCTGCTGTGCCCCACTCCACTCCGCCCAGCCCCACCTCAGACCTGTTCAGCCTGGGCCCTGGGAGCACGAGTGGGCAGTGAGTGGACATAAAGGTCGTGATGCTGGGCAAGGAGTATGTGGGCAAGACGAGCCTCGTGGAAAGATATGTGCATGATTGCTTTTTGTTTGGGCCTTACTTGAATACCATTGGGGCAGCATTTGTGGCCAAGGTGATGTCTGTAGGAGGCAGGACATTGACACTAGGCATTTGGGACACAGCTGGCTCCAAGCTCTAGGAGACCATGAGTCTAGTCTATTATTGTGGTGCCAAGGCAGCCATTGTTTGCTATGGTCCTACTGACAGCAGCAGTTCTGAACAAGCCAAATTCTGGGTGAAGGAATTTCACAGTGGCTGCCTTCCAATTGATAAAAGAGAACAAAGGAATTGACTTGGGTTAGAAGGACAACACCTTCTTCTACAGTTGCTGCCATCACTATGAGCCACCCTGTCACCTGGAAGGGACCCTGCTGGACCCTTGCCTGCTCTCTGCTTGCTGAAGGGCAGTCTGAGTTACCCACAGTCCCAGAGGCGGAAAGGGATGGGCCTGTGCTAGCCCAGGATCAGAGGCATGAGCAGGCTGAAAGGCTAGAGGAGGCCAGTTCTGACTCTGGGCTCTCTGCTATTTGCTGGGCAGCACTTGTATTTCTGCACATAATTTAAGCAGCTTCTGCCTTGTAAATAAAGTCCCTTCCTTCCTAGACCCCATGCTCCTCAAAAAAAAAAAAGAAAAAAAAACAATTCTGAGGAGGGGCATTCGGGGCAAAGGGTGGAGTAGGTCAGAAGTTTCCAGGCTCTCCAGATTTCTTCAACAAACAGACAGAAATTCACCAGGAAATGAATATAGAGCAGGAATAAAGGGGTAAAGCAATTATCCTCCTGAGATAACTTAAGAGGACCTCAGAAAAGACAGGGCCTGCAGGGGCTGAAGTTTTGCCTGACTGAAGTATAGACACCACCAGGGCATTCCACTAAATCAACAAACAGATTGCAGTTTGGGGGAACTCATTTATTTGACATTTATCTTCTCAGTGGGAATAGGCCTAGATTTATAAATTACTTCATCTGTAATTTCATTTGTAAAGTGAATTCCTAGAAGAGAAAATACCTTCTAGTAATGCAATCAGCACATTCTCAACAACTTAATGTTTCAGAAAAAATTGACTAGAGCAGAGTTGTCAAACGCCCCCATAGCACTCCTGAGTTCAGTGTGACTAGAAACAGATTAAAACGTGATTAAGAAATATTTAACAAAATAAATAAAAATACATTTGAACACAGATGTTAATATGTGGTTTTCTAAGTCAATGTGCAGCCTGCTGGGAACTTTATTATATATAATGTAGTGGCTCCATTTCCATTTGAGTTTTACACCAGTGGCTTAGAGCAGAGAGTGACTTGGCTAGAGTCACCCAGCTAGTTTGTGTTAGTATCTGTACTTAACCCATATTTTCCTGATTCTGAAGCCAGTTTATTTCACTCTGCCAGTCTGTCTCTTCCATTTTCTCAATAATATAGAAAATGACATCCTGAGCTGAGAGTAGGAGACACAAGGTGGAATGGGGAATGGAGATGAGAAAAGCAGAAAAGATTTGATGTAACTTGGAGAACAGGAGAGAAAACAAATAGTGGGATTGTCCACATTGAAAACTAGTAGGTAAGAATAAAAAAGAGCCAAGAGATTTTTAGGGTTTTGAGGAGGACAGACTTAAAGAGGCTAATGATTATTCCCAGAGAGGATAGGAAGACAAGTGAATCTGAAGAGGTGACGAACTGGGAAAAAAAGAAGAGTTTAAAAGAAAGAAGGTCACTGAGGACAAGGGTATAGGAGATAAGATGAGTGTGGTCAGTAGACTTTCAAGACTATCTTTGTTTATTGCTCCATATTAAACAATAATCCCTTCTTTTTAATGATAACATTTTACATTTCTTTAATTTAAAAAAAAATTAGTTGATTGTTCTGTTGTCTCAATGTTGCCTAAGTGTATCTTAATAAGTTTTTCATGCAAAGACTAAGTCTGTTTAACTTGATCCATATTTCACCTAACACACCTTTACAAGCTTTTAGGCTGACCAGATACAGGTTTCTACATTGTTGGGAGTCACACGTACCCCAAAATGTTGGGGTGTACCAGAATTACAAGGAATAGATGCATAGGTCGCAGTGTCTTGAGTGAATTCGCTCAGACCATCTCCAAGTTAAATAAAAGGCATTTTGTTGGGGTGATGAGCCCAGCTGACTCCGTTCCCCATGGGACACCAGAACACCCAGTGGGCCCTGCTCCCCATGGGAGACAGAGCACTTAGCCAGGTTAGGTGTCAGGTCTGTATATAGTTTGATGAGATAGGATGAAGGGGAGGGAGGGACTGGAGAATGGGAGGAGGGGAAAATACAGAGAAAGCCTGGAATGTCAGGTGATCTGGAATATCTTTGTAAATGCATACAGATAAGATAAGCTAAGCAAACTGGAAAAGGGAGGGGAAGAGCTGTTCCGCAATGTCAGGTAGTTGGGGGGGTGCTTTGTGAAAGCATACTGATAAGTCCATGGTCAGGGGCTTCAATGCACGGTCTTCTTGAGTACTTCCTGGCTAGTCACATCTAGCATTTTATCTCATATCTCACATCCTGCATCCTGTTCACTCTGTCTGCCTCATCGTACATCATGTGTACAAATAAATTTATGGGAATGGTGGGAAATACTCTTATTTTAAAAAAAAAGTGTATTTAATTTACTGGTGATCCTCAATAGTAACAAGTTAGTGTGACTGAAGTTTTAATGAAAGTGCATAATGATGATTTTCTTTTTTCCATTTTAGTTTGTCAGATCAAAGACCTGTGATAGAACTTCCCCACTGTGAAAACTCTGAAGTTATTGTTAGGTTGTATGAAATGCCTTATTTTCCCATGGGATTTTGGTCCAGACTGATTAATCGATTACTTGAAATTTCTCCTTACATGCTTTCAGGCAGAGGTATGTATTTAATGCCAGTAAATTGCTGATGCTCTTTAGCTAAAGAAATAAAACTTGAAAGATTTTTAATATTTTGAAATAAAAAGTAGCAAGGCATATGAGCACTGTCTGTAATGATGAATAAAGTACCTCACTTATTCACACTTCATGTGCATGAACCTTAATAATTAGTTATGCAGCTGAGAACCATTAGTCTCTAAACAACCAAAATAAATATGTTGCCCAGGCATAGCACCAGCCTCTTAGGTGAACAGGGTGACCTGAAAATGCAGACCTTCCACTTTCCCTCTCTGGATTAGCTTACTCAGCCAACTTGTACTCACAGTAGATCTGGGTTTCCCAAAAAGAAGCACACCATACTGCTACTACTCAGATTCTGATATGAAAGCTCTAGTGGTAAGCCTGGTGTGAGAAGGGGTACACTCCTGTTATTTATTATGTAGCTCTTGAGGCCCCACCAGCGCACTTCCCATTTATGCAAAATTAGTTGACGCAACAGCATTTACTTTTATATCAGCGGACAAGAGCAAGAATTAAGAATAATAGAAGGAAAGCAGGAATAATCAAAATATACTTAACCACTCATAAATCTTAGTCACACTTCCCCATAAATGTACAGCGTCCTTGGAGAAAAGGGGTACACACTAAAAGCAACCTAGAAGGAAAATAAAGAGTAGGTGCCCATGTGCCCAGGATAACTCACTACTCTGAGTGGCAGGCCTTGTTGTTCTTGTTCTCTGAAGAACAGCCTCTATCATAAATCACTGGTGAAGGGAAAAAAAAAAAACACCAGTTTTCTGCTAACTATTTCCCTTCTGGTCCTCATAGCTCTCCTGCTCGGTGAAACTGCTTCTCTGCTACTCCTGGACTGCCAGTGCAGTAACAGACTCCTCTAGAACTCTTTTGGCAGGGTATTTCAGTAATAAACAGTTCTCTTAATCTAGAGAGCTAACAGGCTCCTCAGATCTGAGAATTTCTCCCACTCAAAAGCAAAGAGGTCAGTAGGGAGTAACACAGACACCCCTGAGAGGTTTCCCTTCTCTTAGACTGTATAATTGGCTCTAGAGAGCAATAAATTCAAACAGTTCCCCGCAGGGCAACAGAATTTAGCTCTCCTCTAAGGAGCTTACTAAAGTTTCAGAGCCAATCACTGGTCAGATTTCTTATCTGATTTAGCACTGCCAGCTTGCTGTTTTCTGTCTTCTGTAAGTAGCTTTTTTTATTGCCTTATGTTTTTTCTATCCCAACTCTTGTGTCCAACTTTCTCCTTTTCTCCTATTCTTCTCTTCTGCTTTGGTTTGTTTGTTTGTTTTAAGCAGCTAGTTGGCACAGTATATTGTATACTGGACCTGGAGCCAGGAAGACCTGAGTTCAAATCCAATCTCAGACACTTACAAACTGTGTAACCCTAGAGAAGTGACTATCTGCCTCAGATTCCTTATCTGTAAAGTGGAAGTAATAATAATAGAAGCAATCTCCCAGGGTTATTGTGAGGGTAAAATGAGATAATATTTGTAAAGCACTTTGCCAGCCTTAAAGCACTGTGTAAATGTTAGCTGCTGCTGCTTCTGTGACTACTACTATGATTATCATTATTCTTTTGCCTCAGATCAGTGCCTCCTTGTAAGCAGTAACGTGAAACTCAGTTTTTTCACCTTTTTGTCAGGTACTATTCCTTCAGTCTTTATATAATTTTCCCACACTCTCCAAGTAATTGTTTGGCTTATTGAATATACATAAGCCAATGAACAATGATACCCTACAGCTGTCCTTACTCTTTGCTTTGACTTTATACAGGTCCTCTCAGTACACGTATCTGATGAGAACTTCTCTATCTGGTTCTTAGAACAGTCTATATCTCTTATCACCATGTTACTTATGTTTTAAATTGATTTCTAAAAGTAAATTTTCCCTACACACAGATGTTCATTTTATTTCCCTTTCATCACCAAAATGTCCATATATGAAAGGGGCAGTGTCTCAGAGATATCATAAGGTAAAGAGAAGGGAATAATTGTTCCGGGCACCGTGCTAAGCACTTTACAAGTGTTATCTCATTTGGTCTTCACAACAACCATGAACAACAGGTGCTGATATTATCTCCATTTTATCCATATTTATTCGCTATTATCCATTATTGTCTCCACAGTTGAGGAAACTGAGGCAGAGGGTAAATGATTTAACCAGGGTCACAGAGCTATTAAGTGTCTGAGGCCTAATTTGAATTTAAGTCATTATGGGCCTAGCACTTTACTTATTAGGCCACCTAACTACTACATGGCATAAAATCCATGTGCTAAATAGGAATGCCTTCCTAGGTCTTCAAGCAGGGCCCAATCACTCTTCTCATCTACTTTCCCAAACCATGGAAGAAGTAGCCCATTGAAAGGATAGGGATAGCTAGAGGCAGGCATTGGGACAACAGCAAGAAATAATAGCTGACAGAATGATAGTGAGGAAGTTGACAGGAACAATCATAAGAACGGACTCAAAAAACATAGCAGTCTGAGGTTAATGTAACACAGCCAGCAATATTCCCCTTAATGGCAACACTGTATTGTAATTATAGCATAGCATAGTAATTAATATTCATAATAATCATGAAGTACCAAAAAATTCAGCATTCGCTAAGAAGCCATCAAAGCCTACAGTGTATTTTAGAAAGATCTAATCAAATACTGCTAAAATAAACATAATTTACTTCTCGCATGAAAACTCAGACTTATGTGTGGCAGGATTCAGATGAAATGCACCTCAACAAGAAACCCTTGTTATATTTCATTGTTGATGAATAATTAGAATTGCAAAAAACAAGAGGTTAGAACATTAAGATCTCAGCACTATCCTTGATAGGAAGAACAACTACAAATGCCTTTCATTGACTGCATTTCCTCCCAGGTAAATTGGACTAGAACTATACAACCCCAACAACACACAACAACAGTTTGTATAATGGTATAAGGTGGTGGTTGTTGTTCTTAATGGAAACTGACATATTGCCAAGTTGATCAATGGACATTTGAACTCAGTTCTGATTTTTAAAGGTGAAGGCTTTAGTGATAAGTATAGTTCTTAATTTTTAAAAGTATTTTTTGGAGTATCCTTTTGGAATTGATCTTTTTTAGTAGTCAATATTTTTCTTTTCAAACAAAAACTACTGAATTTTTTATGTCATTTGTTTTGGGAATTTTGTGTCAGTTTTGGTGGAATTTATTATTGAAGGTTATAAGATTTTTTTGCAAATCCTTTCAGAACGGGCCCTTCGCCCCAACAGAATGTATTGGAGACAAGGAATCTACCTGAATTGGTCCCCTGAAGCCTATTGTCTGGTAGAATCTTCAGTTTTGGACAATAGCTCAGAGAGTTTCTTGAAAATTACAGCACCTTCATGCAGAAAAGGTAAATCAACTGATTCTAAATATTGGCTCACATTGTTTGAGAAAGGTTCATATGTTTGTTTTTCATTTTATAATTAAAAGCTGTTTGTTATATAGCTGTATCTGAAATATCACAAATACTATATTGTGTCATACTATATTATATTAATTATATAAAAAACTATACATAATTATAACTACATAGCATTTGAATATGATTTTTAATAAACTCTTTCTTGGACTATATAGGCTGTATCATTTTGGGACAAGTTGTAGACCACATAGATTCTCTCATGGAAGAATGGTTTCCTGGTTTATTGGAAATAGACGTCTGTGGTGAAGGAGAAACATTGTTAAAGAAATGGGCTTTATATAGTTTTAATGATGGTGAAGCACAACAAAAAATATTACTTGATGACTTAATGAAGAAAACTGAAGAAGGTATGTGCTTTAATAATTTGCTAAGATACAGCACTAATTAAGATATACCCTTTAATGAAGATATGTGTTCATTTGAGAACTACATTATGCTACATAAGTGTGTGTGTGTGTGTGTGTGTGTGTGTGTGTGTGTGTGTGTAGTGGATAGAGAGCCGGCATATGAGTCAGGATGACCTAGGTTCAATTCCAGCTTCTAATTATGTGATCCTGGTATAATAGTAATTAAGGTGGGACTTTTTGCTATTCTTCTCTTAAGTGCCTTTAAGGATTCTGGCCTTTGTTTGAATGGGGCAGATAAAGTGGGATATTTTTGTTCTGGAGTATTTCTCAGCTCTGGGACAATTGGGAGTCATCGATTTGTATATGATGTGATACTGGGGATGGGGAACTTTCCCACACCCAGCCTGGGTAAAGTCAGAGCCCTCAGGGCTCTGAACAGGATATAATTGAGGAGAGCTTGGCATTTGACTTTTGGGGCACACTCATGGAAGGAGTGTTGAGACTCTGGGTAAGCTGCAACTGCCCCCCAGCTTTACAGCCCAGGTGTTGGTTCTTGGGTAACTATGAATTGTGATTTGAATCAAACAAGGTCTGTCTGTTGATGTTTGTAATTTCTTTTTCTATTTGCTCAGAAGTTCAGGGTGCTGGCTTCTTCCCCTGAACTAAGTGAATGATATTTGTAAGTTTGATTAAACTGAGATTGTTAACCCCTTATAGTTGCTTTCCTTAGAAAAGCAGATCAAAGAACCTGGGTTGGCAGCTTTCTGTGTGCTGGTTGTTAGTGGGTCTTACACCCCTACAGTAGCTGCTAGCAGATTGTTGTTATACCTGGGAAAGTCACAAACTCTCCATAGTACTCCGGGCAATTTCTCTAAGACTTGAAGTTGCAGAGAATATGCTAACTGATTTGCTATAGGAAGTTTCTTCATCTTGGGTTTCCCTCTACCAATGAAATTTCAAATCCAGTTCTTAGTCCTATTCCATGTATATGGAATATGTATTAATTAATATGTATATTTAAAGAGTCTTTGAAATGTATTTTATTCTAGCGTATTAATAAGCACAGGATAAAATAGATATTTTATTGTCCATTATGACTTCAGAATTTAAATGCTGTACAAAAATAAGTAAAGGATAAAGATAAACTTAATGAAAAAACTTTATGATGAAAAAGATAACATAGAGCTGAGAACATTCTAATTCATTGTCTTTCATTAGGTGGCTTAAGATAGTTAGCAGTATGTATTAACACCGCAGCTAAGCTGGGAAGTGGAAGAGAACATATGAGGGCATGTACAACTTTAGAGAATTCTGCCTAAAGCTCTTGTAACTAGTATACTTTAGCACTGAAGGCAGTGGGAATATTCCTTTTTTGTATGTTTGTTTTTGTTTTTTGCAGGGGGGAAGGCAAGGCAATTGGGATTAAGCGACTTGCCCAAGGTCACACAGCTAGTAAATGTGTCAGTTACCTGAGGCCGCATTTGAACTCAGGTACTCCTGACTCCACGGCCAGTGCTCTACTCACTGCGCCACCTAGCTGCCCCATGTGGGAATATTCTTTAGCACACCTACTAATGGATATGTGTGTTTGTTAGCCAATTTATGTGTTTTCTGTGAGGGCCAATATGTATTTGTAAGCAAAGACTAGATAGCCTGTACTCAACAGTCAGTTCTTTCTGTACATGTGTGTGCTTTCCTGATTGCTGTCTTCTATTGAATAGCATCAGGAGAGTTGTAATGTCTGTGTCCTCTGCAGTAGGATATGTGTTTCTGTTGCTTATACTATGCATATCTGCATCTAATAGTATGGATTGTGATGAAAATCATGTATAGAGCAAGCAAATCTTTTATCCCTGAGAATACTTTCTCTCTCTAAGGGTATGCCAGTGGTCATAAGACCCTGCTTTTCAGGAGTTATTGATTCCCAAAAATAGATGTGAACTTTTTAAAATTAGTATTAATGGTTAGTGTGAAATTTTTCAAAACTTCCAAAAGGAAAGAATATAGGAAATGATGAGAATAAAGAGTAAACTTTAATAGAACACATGGTTAGGGGGAAAAGAAAAAATTAGAGGTAAAAAAAAAGGAAAGAAACATTGTCATGGCAGAGTAAATAAATACAAATGTATATACATCCGTATTGATCTACATATATCTACATCTATGTCTAATTCTATATTATTATCTGTCTATAAATATGTGAACTATAACATTTGAACAAAATCAGATGTATCAGTACAAGAATTTAATGATGGGATTAATAAGTACCTAATCAATAAAAAATACATATTGAATGTATTCACTTTTTTACTGTCACATTTAACAAAAATGTCATATTTCCTTTCTTCACAGGAGATCTCTTAATTAATCCAGATCAACCAAGGCTTACCATCCCAATAAGCCATATTGCTCCTGATTTAATTTTGGCCGATTTGCCTAGAAATATCATGTTGAATAATGATGAGTTGGAATTTGAACAAGCACCAGAATTTCTTTTAGGTAAATATTTTATAGTTTAGTGGAGATATAGAGAAGTAAAATGAACATACTTTAAGTGTTTATTTCTTTAGTTTTTTCCCTCTGAATTTTAAAACCATTAACATTTCATAATTTTCTTTGTAGATTTATCATCATTATGTACATTCTGTTATTGTAATTTGTATTTGGCCTTTTACATTCGATAATGTTTATTTTTTCATTAAAAAAATTGGACTTGTATAGATTCATATATGTAGAGCTAGAAGGGACCTAAGAGACCATCTCATTTTACAGTTGAGGAAACTAAGGCCAAGAGGAATTAAAAACATCAGAGGTGAGATTTGAACTCGGGTCTGCTATTTAGAGCTAGTGCTTTTTACTCTGCAGTATTGCCTCCCAGTGATAATAGAGTTTTGTTGATATGGAGGTGGTATGAGATAGTCCATTGTAGAAACACAAAACTACTTGAAGAAAGCCATTCTGAGGTCTTCTTTATTTCAGGATGTGAAGAAGGTTTGACATTTTCCTTGTGTGGTAGAGACTTTGCAACCTTAGAAGAAATTGTGCAAATAGAGGCTATTTATGTGGAGTGGCCATTGACTTTAACAATCTTGAGTTTCCTGGAAGTGTTTACACAATAAATTTTCATATACTTGAAAAAAAAGCTTTTGCATTTGGAATATCAGATAAGTTAAATTAGTTGCGCAAAGCATCAAGTTCAGGAAATCTCAGGTATTCATAGAGTCATCTGAAAGATGTGATGTGAAGATCTGAATTAACATTAATGTATAGTCCATGAAAACTTGTTGCTTTTTAGAATGGTACTTTTAAACAACTGTTGACAAATTGAATCTTAGTTAATAGCTAGAATAGGCATGCCTGAGGATATTGCAGTTGTTTATCCAAGCCTCAGTATTTAATTCAGTTAATAGAATAGCCTAGACAGTATAGAGCTATGAATTTGCAGCTAGGTCTTAGGTACAATACAAATAAGTAAATTTTATAATTTGGCATCTGTAGTTTTCATGGTATAACGTTGCTTCATATTTTTGAGAGTCCATAAATAAATTGTCTAGGTTGCACAACTTCTTTCATACTTCTCTCTGCTCACCCTCCTGCCCCCATGCATATATGCACACAATGTCTCTACTTCCTATTTCTGTTTTCTGTTCCATCACTTTTAGGATCCCACTGTTTGCATTCTTCACATTCTTTAATTCTGTATATAGTCACATTTATTCATTCAACAAATATAATGTTATTTTAATTTTTATTGATGCCCATTTTTTTATCACATTAATTTCTAAATAAATGAATATATAACTATATACATGTATATGCACATGCATGTGCACTCATAGCGCGCACACACACATCCTTCTCCCCTTCCCAGGAAGCAACTAGGCAAATCCAACCAGTGTGTTAACTGTGTCTCTCATTATATGTAGTACTTTACCTCTACCCGTGCTCCATATCTGTAATGAAAGAATTGTGGTTTACTTTCAATAAATATATGTTGAATATACATAGAGAACACTGTAGTATACAAGGATGAATGATATGATACCGGCCCTCTAATGGATATACTCAACTGAAATACAAGGCATTTGTATTTATGTAGTTCTGAAGATTGACCTGAATAAGGAATTATAGGAATTCAGAGGAGGGAAAGATTACTTTGAGTTGGAAATGGACAGACACAACATTTGACCTGGGCATTGAGGGCCTACTAAGACTTTGACAGCACAGTTCGGAGAGGAAGTAATTTTTAGGCAGAAGGAAAGATCTAAACAAATATTTAGTTGTTGTTTAGTAATTTTTTACTCATGTCTGACTCTTTGTGACCCCATTGGCAAAAAACTGGAGTGGTTTGCATTTCCTTCTCCAGCTCATTTTACAGATGAGGAAACTGAGGCAAACAGGTTAAGTGACTTGCCCAGGGTCACACAGCTAGTGTCTGAAGCCACATTTGAACTCAGAAAGATGAGTCTTCCTAACTTAGGCCTGGCACTCTACTGTGCCACCTAGCTGCCCCTAAACAAATATAAAGACATATAAAAGAGCAAAATTTCCACTGTAAATGGCAAATAGTCTGATTTAGCCAGAACATTAGGTACCTTTAGGGGAATGGTGAGAGAGAAAATTGGAAAGAAATTTCTTTAGATTATACAGAATGTTAAAACACCTACTACAGAATTTGGGCTGTATTTGGCTTTAGGTAGCCACTGAAGGTGTTTGGATCCAGAGGAGTGACAAGATCAAAATGTTATTTTAAAATTATCTTGTTGTCTTGAAGTGGCACACAGAATAGATTATATTGGAGAGGATTTGGAAACAGAAACTATTGCAGTTGTCTTGGCATGAAATGAATGGTAAGAGCCTATATAAGTAAGGCAAGATTCATAACCTTGAGGATGACCTTGAACATGCCTGAGTAGTTGGGAATCTCAAAGTATAAGAAATTCTCTAGGTAGAAGGCAGAGGAAGTATAACATTTATTTAGACATGAGAGAATCCAATCCCAGGACCAGTAATTCCATTTCCGTATAGTAGCATTTATATTCCAAAACCAGTAAGCCCACCTCAATGTAGCAACAAGGAAATTATAACAAAGTATTATAGCAAGGAGCCAAGCTATCTTGTAACACTTCCCCTCCCTACTCCACCCCCCCAAAAAAACCGGGCCTTCCTATAAACAATCACTCCTCACTCTCTGCTCTGCATTTTCTTTCAATGCTGGCTCTCCCTCATTCTCTGCTGCCTCAATGTCTTCTTAATGTCTGCTTCTGATTCCTACTGGTCTCCGTTCTGCTGCTCTCAGTTCTGGCTCTCTTTTTATATGGTCCTAGCTAATTGACTAAAAGTTCACATACCGTTGGCTCTGGTCTCAGCAACTCCCTAGGGGCCTTAGGGTTTCACACCTTTTGAGGCCTAACTAGCAAAAAGGTGTGGGCCTGGGGCCTCACATCTAGTTAGGGAAAGGGTGTGGGCCTGGCTCTAATCAGGCTTCCCACCTGAGGTCTATTGAGTGGGTGGGAAGAGGCTTTAATCCCTGATTAGCATCACTGCAGGTGTGGGCCTCCCTTTGTTATCCCTACCTGAGGCCTATTCTATGGGTGGGAAAGATCTTTCACTTACTGACTGGCCTAAATTAGGATGGTAAAAATTTATAGGAAGAGACAAATTCAAGTAGAGGTACAATAAAGTGTAAGACTTGGCCGTTGTTTGGATGAAGAAAGCAAAAAAAAAAAAATCCAGATTCCTTAAACTGCTTTCAGAACTTGAAAGTTTTAAAATTAGGAAAGTGGTAGTGCCATTAATAAACAGGAAGGTTAGGAAAATTGAGTAATATATACTGGAAAGGTAGGCTGGTACTAGGCTGTTAAAAACATTAACTGCCAGAAGGCATAAGGGGCCATGGGACTTTTTTTGACTGGGAGAGTGACATGGTCAAACCTATGCTATAGGAAAATCTCCTTGTTATCTAGGTAGAAGATGGACTAGAATTGGAGAGATTTGGGTTGGTACACCAATTATAAACTCATTTCGATAGTCTAAGGTGAGAGATGGTGTGGGGCTTGACTAGAGTAGCATTTGTGTGTGTGTGAAGAAAAAGCATCAGATGTTAGAGATATTATAGAGTTAGAAATGGCAAAATCTGGCAGCCAATTAGATGTTTGCAGTGAATGAGGAGTTCAGATTGTACAAAAGTTGATAACCCCTAGGACTTAAAAGATAATGGTGCCTGTGGCAGTATGTTAGAAATACACTTGGCACAGAGAATTAGGTATCAAGGACATTTTATTATTGAGGAATCCAAAGGAGTTGGGCTTATTTTGCTGGCCAGGAGGGGGCTTCACTCTTTTTGGGAAGAAGAAGCAATGAATACAAAAGCAAGACCAGTTTTATAGTGTTAATCTGAGGTAGCATCAGCATAGTACCTCCCTTCAGAGAATGGATTGCTCCATTCCCCTTATGGGTTACAATCTTCCTTATATTCCCCTTACATGCCCCTCCTTGGTATGTTCCCCCCTCCTCCCTCACATACATCCCATATTCAAAAATGAGGGAAAACTCCTCCCTGTGGATGTGTAAGGTAATATTCAATTAGCTAATTAAGCATGTGTAATACCTATTTTATCCAGTTCTCCTTTCAACCCTGATTGTTATCTGGCTGGTTTAGGCCAGTTTTGGGGGTTTGGGGTTTCCACAAAACCACCAGCTATTCTCTGATTGGCTGGGTCCACCTGCCTGAGTTCATTTTTATTCCCTTCTTTGTTCAAGCTGACGCTTCATTAATTACTCTGTGGAAACTTAACTTTTACCAATCTCTCACAAGTACAATTAGGAAAGTCCAGAAGAAGAATGGATATGGAGGAAGAGATAACAAATTTGAGTTTAAGAAGCCTGTGAGATATGTTTAAAATAACCATATAGAGCTGGTGGTGATTTGTGACTAGAGCAAGAAGAAAGGAACTAGAGCTGGATATGTAGATCTCTGTTGTCTGTTTTGAGGTGATAAATAAACCCAGGGGAGTTGATGAGATTAATATATGAGAAAATGTAGACATAGAAGAAAAGGGCATCCAGGACAAGCCTTGATGTACACCAACAATTAGTGGAAATAATACAGGTGATCTAAAGGTGATAGAGAAGGATCAGTTATGGGACAGCTAGGTGGCGCAGTGAATAGAGCCCTGGAGTCTGGAGGATCTGAGTTCAAATCCAGCCTCAGACACTTGACACTTATTAGCTGTGTGACCTTGGGCAAGTGACTTAACTGCAATTGCCTTTCCCAGAGAAAGCCATGTTGTGAAAACATAAGAGAAAGTTCTCAGGAGATGAGGATAGTCAGCAGTGTCATTTGTGACAGAAAAGTAAGAAGGATGAAGCCTGATAAAAGGAAATGAGATATGGTCATTAAAAGATCTTTGGTAACTTTGGACAGAGTAATTTCAGTTAATTATACACTTGGAACCTATCTTGCAAAGTATCGAGATTTTAGTAAGAAAAGAAGTAGAAGCAATGAATGTAGACAGTTTTCTTCCCTAAAAGTTTGGCTGAGAAAGAGACGAGAGATATAGGACAATAGTTTGAGGAGATGGTGTGGACTAGAGAGGATTTTTTTGAAGATGAAGGAGATTTAGCCATGTTTTTAGGCAATAGGGAAGGAATCAGTAGATAGAGGTTGAGGATTAGAGTGAGAGAGATGATAATTGTTGGGGAAATATTCTAGAGAAAGCAAGGAGGGATGGGATCAAGGGCTCATGTAGAGGGGTTGGGTTTGGTGAGTCGGGTCAACATCCCAAAGGCTTTTTGCCAACGGTCTCTGGAACTCCTACACCAGACAGCATGCCCTAGGGAAACTTCTTCCCTAGGGCCCCCTCTCCTGGTAGGTAATTGTCTCTCCAAAAACAGTATTTTTGGAAGACCTCAGTCATATTTCATTTCATTCTCTCCTTTCTAGCCACTTCCTCACCAGCCATCTTGGTGGTGCAGTTGATAGAGTGTTGGATCTGAAGTCAGGAAGACCTGAGTTCAAATCTAGCCTGACCCTGAGCAAATCACTTAACTTCTGTCTGCCCCAGCTTCCTCATTTGTTAAATGGGAATGTAATAGTACCTGTGGTTTGATATGAAGATAAAATGCAGTAAATGTGCTTTGTAAACCTTAAAATGTTGCATAAATGCTGCCATCATCATCAATATGTGTACCTGCTCCTTCTTTTCCATTCTCCCACTCCCCTTCCAGTTCTGGAACCATGAACCGTTATCACTTACCTTTGCTACCATTCCTAGATGGGGGTTTATCCGTCTGCTTCTCTTTTATCTCTCTTACCATCCTTATAACTTTCTGTACAAAACTGCCCCTCACTGTTTCTCTGGCCACCACTCCAGCTGTTTTTCTACCTTTAAAACAAGCTTGCACAACTTCTAGCCCCTTATGGCCCATGGCCACTTGTGGCAAGCCAAAGGATTTCAGGTGGCCTGCAAAAAATATAGAAGAAAATATCCTTTGAATGTAGAGGAAATCCTTTTGTATGCCGCAAGCAGCTGGAGAGCTGTAAGTGGCCTGCAGGTCACAAGTTGTGCAGGCCTGCTTTAGAATGTGAGTGTTTAGAGGTCAATGACTGTCTTTGTTTTGCATCCTCAGCTCTTAATGCTTAATAAATGCTTTAACATTAATTCATTTATCAGAACTTGGAGTTAAAGAGGAGAGAATAGAAGATTCAAGAAGTTATTAGATGTAGAGAAAAGAAAAAGTGGGAGCTCATAGCAGATACCCTGTTTTCTTAGTAAATTTTCAGGGAGTAGGGCATGTTGGGGAAGGGCATGATGTGGGAGACTTGAGAAGAAATATTTGAACAGTCACTTGGAGAATCAATTTGAGAAAAGGCAAAAGAATTACTTGCTTAAATGAGGGTCCAGTTGAGAAAGGATAACAAATTCATAGTAGACTATGTAGGTGTATTATTTCTTTTAGTTCCATTCAGCAGCACATAGAAGTAGATGGTGGAATTAATCCAAGTCAGCGGAGCAAGAGAACAGAGAGAAGTTGGAGTGGTTAACTATGGGAACTAGTTTGGGAAGCAAAAAAAAATTAAGCCAGATTTGGATAAGACGACCAGGAAAATATTGAGTGAATAGAGATCACAAGAACAAAGAAGATGTTTAGGAGAGGTGAGGCATAAGGAACTTATGGTCAGTTAAAGAAAATTCAAAGTTCTTTTTCATAGGAGTGGAACATATGATGAGATGGTAAGATCAAGGAAGAGAATGGCCTGGGGCTAACAGCGAATAGCCACTAGGATCTGGATTGGATGATAAATAAAGATAGAAAGAACTTCAGAGAAGGAGAATTTTTTTTGAGTAATGGTTGCAGGAGGAGAGTCTGGAAGTAGAAATGGAGAGTAAGGATAGTAATTCTTCCAAAAGTAGAGTGTTTAGGAAAGTGTCAAAGCAAGAATGGCTCCATGTTGGCCTGCAAGAATGAGAACAGTATATCTCTATCCATTATAATAATACAACCAAGAGGTGAAGAAGGCCTGAAATAAGGGAATGGGTAAGAGATATATTATGAAGGCAAAATTTAATAGGCTTAGTAACTTATTGTATATGGGAAATTGGTGAGAATGAAAAGTCAGAATGATTCCTCAGTAGCAAACTTGAATGAACAGGAAAATAGTGCTACCCTGGTTCCTTCCCATATACATTTTCAGTTGTCATCAGTCAAAAAAAAAAAAGACTTCTCTGAACCTACTAGATAGTTAGTTGGTGCAGTGGATATGGCCCTAGGAGTCAGGAAGACTTGAATTCAGTTGTGACCTCAGACACTTACTTTCTGTGTGACCCTGGACAAGTCACTTAACCTCTGTTCAAGAACTTATCTTTCAGGATTATTATGAGGAGCAAATGAAATAATATTTGTAAAGTACCTTGTAAATAGTGCTTGGCAAATAGTAAGTGCTTAATAAACACTTTTTTCCTTCCTTCCTGCTATCCCCTTTTCCTTCCTCTTCCATGCCCCTGCTCCACTGGCTCCTTGCCATATGCTTACAGATATGTTCAGAAGTCCCCCCAAAACACACTTTTTCTCTTGATACTTGTTATCTTCTCCTTTTTACTGAAAAAGGGACATCTACATCCCATGGCTACGTATTCCTCACTACCCATTCTCTTCTCATCCCATCCTGAGCTAGCTCCTGTTCCACTCCTACCACCCTATTCTGTTTATTTTACTTTAACTGCTCAAAGTTTATCACTAACCTACTAATCAACAAATCCAAATTTTTTTTAGTCATCCTCATTTACTATAACTTTTGATCTTTTTTTCTTACAAAATTCTCCATCTCCATTTTCTTCCTTCATTCCTTGTTCTCATTGATTCCTTAATATAGGTATATTATGCAAGGTCATCTTGGCTAATTTTTCTTTATCTTTACACCTCTATGCTCTTATCTGGTAATCTCATTCAATCGCATGCTTTTAGCAATGACATACATCTATGCAAATTATTCCAAAATTTCTCTACCTGTTCTCCTTTTGGACCTCCAGACTATATAAGATATTTATATTTGAATGTTTTATATGTACTTAAAACTTAACATATATGGAACTGTTTATATTTCCCCCCAAAGTTACTCTTTTCCCATCCCATCTCAGTATTCAGTCTCAAAATATGCTTACCTTGCTGTCATCTATATTTAGTTACCAAATCTTGCTGATGCCGCCTCAGAAACCACTTCAGTTTATTTTCTTTTCCATAACCCCAGTATAAACCTTTGTTACTACTCAATAGCAACCGGGAACTGAAGCATGCATCTTGATAGGTTTTCCCACATTCTCTTTCCTCTTCCTCTTTCAAGCTATCCTTCACAGAACTGCCAGAATAATATTTCTTA
This sequence comes from Trichosurus vulpecula, assembly GCF_011100635.1. Classification (NCBI taxonomy): domain Eukaryota; kingdom Metazoa; phylum Chordata; class Mammalia; order Diprotodontia; family Phalangeridae; genus Trichosurus; species Trichosurus vulpecula. The sequence continues at coordinate 212,218,253 of NC_050577.1, read as the reverse complement.
TACATAGATGTAGTCATATCACTCCTATACTCAAAAATCTTCATTTGTCTCTTATTCAAAGCCATCTATGATCTGGATCAACCATACTTTTTTAACCTTATTTCATTACTTTACTCCATGCAATTTATACTCCAACTAAACTATATCCTTTTCTTTCTGCCTTCTCTCTCAGTACTGAATGTCTCTTTTTTTAAATTATCTTTATGTTTTTAAATCATATTGTAACCTATCCTTGAATATCTTGTCCCCTTCTTTATCTTTGCCTCTTAAATTGCCTGTCTATCCTTTAAAGTACAATACAAGCGCCGTATTCTTAGTGAAATCTTCCCTGGTACCCTGTGTTAGTGGTGATCTTTCTCCTTAGATTTTACACAGTACTTTTCATTGTACCTCTCTAATATGCTTATTGTACATTGTAGCTGTCCTTATGACTTATCTCAATGCTAAATGAATAGTGTCTTATATACAATAGGTATTTAATAAATGTTTATTAAGTATGATGGATTCGAAATGTTAGCCGAAAATTGAAATTTTTGTTGAATGTGGAATTTGAAATGTTAGCTGAAATCATGGAAGTAGGTAAGGAAGAACATAGAAGAAACATGAATGGACTAAAGACATAAAAAATCATGGGAAATGCCGAATTTCCCAGCAGCCAACTAAAGAAATATCGTAGAAAAACAAACAGCATTTACTAGAAATAGGATTGATTGTACTATATTTTGTTGTGATGCTAAAAGTATTTTACATTTTTATAAAAGGTGATGGTGGTTTTGGATCTGTTTATCGAGCATCCTACAAAGGAGAAGAAGTGGCTGTGAAGATTTTCAATAAACATACATCACTTCGACTATTAAGACAAGTATGGAATATTGCCTTTCTTGATCCTTCATTTAAAAATAGATGCCATTTTACCACTTTGAAAATAATTATGAAAACTAAAAAAAGAACAAATTAAAAATCCCTAATTAAATACCAAATTAGAAATAGGAAGGAAAGATTAATAAAGGACATAAAGGGAAGATTAGTAAAATTGAAATTAAGAAAACTACTAAACTAATAAATAAAACTAAGAGCTGTTTTTATGAAAAAAACAAAATAGATAAAACCTTGGGTTAATATTGTTTTTAAAAAAAGAAAGAAAGAAAACCAAATTACAAGCATCAAAAGTTAATTGGGTGAATTACCACCAATGAAAAGGAAATCAAAACAATGATTAGGAACAATTTTGCCCAACTGTATGTCAATAAATTTGACAATCTTAGTGAAATGGATGAATATTTTAAAAATATAAATTGCCCAGATTAACAGAAAAGGAAATAAAGTACTTAAATAACCCCATTTCAGAAACTAGGCATAGACCAACATCTTACACTATATGCCAAAATAAAGTCAAAATGGCTGCACAATGTAGATATAAAGGCTCATACTATAAGCAAAGTGGGAGAGCAAGGAATAGTTTACCTGTCAGATTTATTGAGAATAGAAGAATTTATGACCAAACAAGAGATAGAGAACATTATTAAATGCAAAATGCATAATTTTGAATACATTAAATTGGAAAATTTTTGCACAAACAAAGCCAATGCTGCCAAGATTGGAAGAGAAGCAGAAAGGTGGGAAACAATTTTTAAGTCAGTGTCTCTGATAAAGGCCTCATCTCTAAAATATATAGATAGCCGAATTGAATTTATAAGAATATAAGTCTTTCCCCAATTGATAAAAACTCTGAGGTACCACATCATACCTGTCATATGAGCTAACAGGACAAAACAGGAGAATGGTAAATGCTGGAGAAGATGTGGGAAAATTGGAACACTGATGCATTGTTGGCGGAGTTGTGACCTGAGCCAACCACCCTGGAGAGCAATTTGGAACTATGCCTTAAGGGCTATAAAAATGCGCACACCCTTTGACATAGCAACACCACTACTTGGGCTGTATCCCAAAGAGATCATAATAATGAGAAAAGAACCCACATGTACAAAAATATTTATGGCATCTCTTTTTGTGGTGGCAAAGAACTGGAAATTGATAGGATGGCCATCAGATGGGGAATGGCTGAACAAGTTGTGGTATATAAATGTAATGGAATACTATTGTGCTATAAGAAATGAGGAGCAGGCAAACTTCAGAAAAACCTGGAAAGATTTGAATGAACTGATGCTGAGTGAAGTGAGCAAAACCAGGAGAACATTGTACAAAGTAACAGCCACAGTGTGCGATGACTAACTTTAATAGACTTATCTCTTTTTGGCAATGCAAGGATCCAGGACAGCTCCAAATGACTCATAATGAAAGATGTTTTCCATATCCAGAAAAAGAACTATGGAGTCTGAATGCAGATTAAAGCATATTATTTACTCTCTCTCTCTTTCTCTCTCCCCCTCTCTTGTCTTTTCTTTCTTGTGGTTTCTCCCATTGATTCCAATTCTTCTTTACAGCATGACTAATGTGAAAACAGGCTCTATATAATGTATATGTAAAGCCTATATCAGATTACACACTGACTTGGGTTGGGGGGAGGGGAGAGATGGGAAGATAATTTGGAACTCAAAATCTTAGGGAAGTGAATGTTGAAAACTAAAAATAAGTTAATTTTTAAAAAGAAAGTAATTATGCCTATTCTTATTTAAATTAAGAAAGAGTAACAATTGATATTAGTGGCATGATACTAAAATTCCATAAAATGGAAATAATCACCAAAACTCAAAATCTTAGGGAAGTGAATGTCAAAAACTAAAAATAAGTTAATTTTTAAAAAGAAAGTAATTATGCCTCTTCTTATTTAAATTAAGAAAGAGTAACAATTGATATTAATGACATGATACTAAAATTCCATAAAATGGAAATAATCACCAAAAAAGTAGTGTAAATTTCAAAATGAAAATCTACATTTCTTCTTATTCACAGAGTAAGAATTTAGGGTTTCTTCCCCACAGGAAAATGAAAAAAAAGGCAAGCTTTTTTGGGGGGACAGGGTGAATGCCTATTCAAAGCAGGGTATCAGGTTTTATTAAGGTTTATCTCATTTTTTAAAGAGAGCAGTGTTTGTTTCTCCCCTTAAACAGGGGAGTTATGCTGTTTTACTTTTGAATAGGTTTTTCATAGGTGTCATAGTCTTAACAAGATGACTTTAATAAGAACTGGCTCATTTCAAACTATCTTACATATGTATTGATAATTCCTGTTTTAAATTCCATTGTCATATATAACCATTCAAGTACATGAACAGGAGCCCAAAGAAGACAAGTAAAATTATAATCAAAAACAAAAACACCAAATAACCTACAAATCATTAACAAAAAAGCTAAAAAAATAAGCAAAGAAGTATTTAAGAAATAATTGTACAACCATACTCTCATTATTTGCCATATGACAAAAGAAACAATGATCACGTGTGTAAACTTGAACAAGATCGCATACTATACACTGTATAATCATGATTTTTATTGTTGTTTGATATCAACCAGCTTTCCAAAATTTGACGCTATATGATTTTTTTTCTTTTGGTTCAGCTTTTTTCCATAGGAGAAAAAAATTCTATTCAATTTATGTCTTTTAATATTTCTTTGTATTTTTCATTCTGTATAGTATAATAACAGTATATGACAGTCATAAGCCACAATTAATTGAACTTTTCCCTAATTATTGGGGTACATAGTTTGTTTGCAAATATTTTTCTCCTTTAAGTAGCGCTGCTAGGAATAGGAATATTTGCTATTTCTTCCTGTCAACTTTTTTTTTAGGATATAAACATAAAAATGGGATTGCTAAATATAAGTATATGAATGTTTTTCTAACTCTTTTTGTACAATTCCATATTGCTGTACAAAATTTCAAACCAATTTATAGATAAATTAGCAATGAACTTATTTGCCCATTTGCTATATCTATTGAAACATTAAATCTTTTGCTGTCTTTGCCAGTTTACTATCTGTAGTTTTTCCCAGTGGTTTTTATGTGCATTTCTCTAGTTCTTAACTATTTTGAATGCTTTTTTTTAATTTTTTTTTTACAAATGGACGTTTATCAATTCTGTCAATTTGGGCTAAGGAGCATACGTAGAAATACAAGTGGTTATTGATAGTTTATTTTTCTTGTCTCAAGAACTTAGGTTTCTTATTTATATAAAATCTTAACTAAATTAACCAACATATGAAAGTAACATTGAATGGAGAATGAGGAGCCCTAAGTTCTAACTATATTTTTATTTCTGATTCCTGAACCATCCCCTACCTTTTCTATGTATGTTAAGGAAGAATTTGCTGCCTTTCACTGAGCAGTTTTTAACTTAAGTAAGATAAAGTGTATGTAAAGTATCTTGAGCTTCAAAACTCTGTAGAAAATTTCAACTCATCTCAGACCTACTTTATACTTAATCATTTAAATTATAAAATGTGGAATATTCCGTATTATATCAGGAAGTATAGAAAAGCAATTTTGATAAATATTTACGTGCATCTCACACTCCCATTAATTCAAATTGTTATTTTTAACATTTATAGGAGCTAGTAGTGCTTTGCCACCTCCACCATCCTAGTCTGATATCTTTGCTTGCTGCTGGTATTCGTCCACGAATGTTGGTAATGGAGTTAGCCTCAAAGGGTTCACTAGATCGGTTGCTTCAACAAGACAAAGCTAGCTTAACCAGAGCACTCAAGCACAGGATAGCACTACATGTTGCTGATGGCTTAAGGTAATTACTTTTACTGGCAGTTCAATGGGAAAAGATCTTGAAATTTTTGCTCAAGTTTCTGTTTTAGATTTACATAGGAGATTTTAAGAAGTATGTTTTCTGAATTTTTGAATATTCAATAAAGTAAAAGAAATAAGAGAAAATTTTAATTTCATGTATCTGTGTTGAGTACATGTGCATACAAAATATATTAAATATACATTTATATACATACACATGCACACACACATGTAAATAAATACAGCAGTGGAACAATGGATAGAACTCTGGACTTCAATAAGAAAGACTTCAAAACCAGCCTAAGATTCTTACAATCTGTGTGACTGGACAAATCGCTTAACCTCTGTCTGCCTCAGTTCCCTCGTCTTTAAAATGGGAATAATAATAGCAACTACCTCCAAGATTGTTGCATAGAGTAATATATAAATGCTCTAAGATATTTTACAGAAGAGATAGCCGATGTCAAAGTAGTCTTAATTAAGCATGGTCTTAATTGAGAGTAAGAGATATTTTCTGTGGCTAGGGCAGGGAACTTAATTTGGGACACAAACTGATCATCAATATTAACAGAAAACATCACAAGTCCATGAAATATGTGTTGTAACTGAATATATTAACAAGAGAGAGGCATATGCATGTGGGAACTCCTTTTACCAAGTAGCCCAGAAGTACAGGGAAAGCCTTAGGTATTTAAGCTATAGGAATAAGGGGAATATAATGAATATAGGGGAAGAGAAAAGGACTAATCCCTTCTTGAAGGGAAGGAGAAAGCAAAAGCAGCATTCTTTTCCCTCGGGAACGGTTAGACTGTGCAGATCTACAAGAGTTCCAGCTACACAAAACAATATCTCATTCTGGTTTCACAAAACAGTTTCTCAGTCTAATTGTCATCTGTCTTGACTCCCAAGGACACACAGGAGTCCAGCTTGGGGTGCAAACAAGAAATTATGTCAGCTCAGGGCAGGGGCTTTGTCCTTGACATGTTTAGGGCCTCCTGCGCATTCCTGGTCCAGTGTGTCTGGAAAATATGGCAACTCAAGAAGACATGTTCAGGGGGCACCTTAACAACAAGCATTTAGTAAGCACCTATTAAGTGCTAGGCACTATGCTAAGCGCAAAGAAAGTCAAGGAGCATATAGTATAATGGGAGAGACAACATGCACTCAGCTAGGTAAACACACACACACACACACACACACACACACACACACTCACACTCACACACTCACACACTCTTCCTCCTTTGAGGTTAATTCATTCTATATTTATCACCCGATCAAATTCTGGTAGCTATTGTCTACAGACTTCCAGGACACTCTCCTTCCTCAGAGAGTTCAATGCTTGACTCATAGTCTTTCCCTCCTCCTCAACTCCTTAGCTTTCTCCCCATACTCACACTTCTTCTAAATTTCCCTCTTACTTTCAAGAGCACCGCCTTTTGTGACTCTTCTCTCTCGATACCCTCATTGGCCAAATCTTGTCATTTCTACCATCACAGCATTTCTCATACCTGATCCTTTCTCTCTAATCATACATTTACCTTTTTAGTTCAGGTTTTCATTGCCTCTTATCTTCACTAACCTCCTAATTGGCTTACCAGACTAATTTTTCTTTACCTCCAATCTGTCCTTTTCATAACTAGCAAAGTGATTTTCCAGAAATATCGTTTGAACCATGCCTACTTTCCCCCACTCAGTAAACACCTATGACTCCCAGTTGCCTCTACAATAAAATACAAACTTCACTGTTTGGCATTAGAAGCCCTTCATGACCAGGCCCCGACTTACCTTTGCAGGCCAGTTGCATATTATTCCCCTTCCCATATCCTACAATCCAGCCTTCTTGCATTCTTGCTATTCCTCACAGATTGCATTCCATCTCTCTTCTCTATGACTTTGTATTGGCTATCCTCCATGACAGAAGGGCATTCCCTCCTTACCTCTGTCTCCTAGAATCTTTTTTTCCTTCAAGATTTAGATCAAGTACCACTTTATAAATGAAATGCTTTGCTGATCCTCCCAAATTCTAATGTCCTCACTCTCAGAATTACCTTATATTTATTTTCTATATATTCTTTATATACTTATGTATGTACATGTTTAATGAAATATGCACTCCTTAAGGGCAGGGATTATTTAATTTTTAGAGACAGCCAGGTAGTGCAGAGCTCTGGAACTAGAGCCAGAAAGACTTGAGTTCAAATGTAGCCTCAGACATACATGAGCTATATGTCCTTGGGCAAGTCACTTAACCTCTTTTTGCCTCAGTTTCCTCATCTGTAAGATAAGAATACTTCCCAGGTTGTTGTGAGGATCAAATGAGATAATATTGGTAAAGCATTTGGTATAGTGCCTGGTACATAGTAAACTCTTAATAAGTGCTTTCTGATTACCACCTCCTTGTTCCTTCAAGCTGTACCTTACAACTCATTACCTTTTTTTTTTCATTCCATGTCATACTCACTAAACTTCCAAACTGCTGTTTACCATGCTTCTTCAATAGCATATTCTGAAGGTTTGTTTTCACTCATGTGGAAGACTTTCCATTTTTTTCTCTTGAATTTATTCTCATTAGATTTACCCCATCTTCTCATTTATCAAGACCTTTTTGGAGGCTAACTTCCAGTCAGTGTTTTATCTCTCTTTTTTAGTTGATTGTACAATAATTATTTTAAATAATTATTATAGGATACAAAAATATCTACTGAATTGGTCATTTAACTGTAAATTTTAATGTCTCATTGGCTTATGTGTAAATATGTATCTACAAGTCATAATTTATCACAGTAAATAATAATATAGGCTAGTGACCAACACATTGTAACTTTTTTCTTTTAACTTTGAAAATTAACCTCAATATAAAATAATCAATTCACTGAATATTTTATTAGTATATATATTTTAATGTGATAATTATGAAGGCATATTTTATTATAACTTTAAAATGTTTTTCAAAATCTCTATCACTTCTGTTTTATCAAACAGATATCTCCATGCATCAATGATTATATACCGGGATCTGAAGCCTCATAATGTACTCCTTTTTACCCTGTATCCTAATTCTGCCATCATTGCCAAGATTGCAGATTATGGAATTGCTCAGTACTGTTGCAGAATGGGGATAAAGACATCTGAAGGAACAGCAGGTAGGTCATACAAGTTAGATTCTATCTGCTTACTATTTTTAGGAAGGAAGGAAACTATGATTTCATTTGTATAAGAAATTCCCAGTAAGGAATGCTAGATAACAGCTGCTCTATAGCTTGTAGTCTTAGAAACTACTAGGGCGACTGAGTGATTAAATTATTTTATGAGGGACACACAGCCCTGTATCAGAAACAGAATTTAAACTCAAGTCTTTGTGACTCCAAGGCCCACCATCTCCTTACTATTACCATACTGCCTATTTGCACAGAATAAAATATAACCTCAGATGGAAACTTTCAGAGAATTAGCAGTTCTTCCTCTGTAAAAAGAAGGGGTTAGGTTATAAAACCTCTAGGGTCCCCTTCCAATTTTTAATCTTTGATTTTATGATCCTAGTCTGAACAGAAGTGAGTATCACTGCATTAGAGACCTCTCTCCAGGTTGACACTGATCCCAGAGAGGTTAATTAATCTTGTTGTACGGCATCCAAGTAGTAAGTGCAGAGCTATAATCCCAGCCCAGGTACTCTCCCCACAAATCTAGCATAGTTTCTACTGCACCATGCTAGATGAAAGCAGGGATAGTTTTCTTATCAAGTTTACATATCACATGAAATTTGGTAGAATAGCTAACATATTAGATAAGAGAATTGAGATCAAAAAAGATTTAAACAGGTTAAAAGCCAAATTTAATCCAATGATATTTAATAGTGACAAAAATATCATTCCAACACTGGGTCCAGAAATTAGTGGCACAGAATACAGCATGGTAGAGAGACATGACTGGGCAGCATACTGGTCATGTGGAAAAAACCAACTGGGTTTTAGTGTATTGCAAACTCAAACTCAGCATACCTCAACAGTATAATGTGATGGCAAAGAAAAAGCTATTTTAAACATGGAAAAAATTAATAGAAGCCTAGAATCCAAAATGAAGGAAGGAAATGAAAGCTGGGCGTGTAAGAATCAGTTAAAGAAATTGGGAATATATTATCTAAAGAGAGCCTAGAAAGGGTGTGATAGTACTTTAAAAACCTGCCATGACAAAAGATATTAGACTATTTATTTTCTCAGCTCAGACTGGCAAAGCTTAGATCAAAGAGTCAATCTACTAACTACCATTTATCAAGCATCTATTATATGTAAGGTACTCTGCTAGCATGTGCAGTGGCCACACCCCAATAAAACAATCTACAAAGACTAGGAGAGGTAGTGATTTGTATCAGAGAACAAAGTCCCCATAAAGATAGAATTATACTAAGACGGAGGTATTACCTCTGTTTACACTTAATACAAGTAGAATTAGAACTCATCCCTCTGAATTCTTAGTCTTTCATGCCATTTTGCTTCTTATGCTGTAGAATATAGCTCTTCACTGGTTTGTTTATTTTCAGGATTTCGTGCGCCTGAAGTTGCCAAAGGAAATGTAATTTACAACCAACAGGCTGATGTTTATTCATTTGGCTTACTGCTTTATGATATTTTGACAACAGGAGGTAGAATTGCGGAAGGATTGAAATTCCCAAATGAATTTGATGAGTTAGCTATACATGGAAGATTACCAGGTAAGTTATATTAATAGTAACTTGTATGCATATAAGGAACTCTGCAGTTACATTACATTGATTCTATTTGACAAATTTTTATTAAGCACCTATTTTATTAAGGCACTTTGTGAGATGCTAAGGATACTAAAACAAAGACAAAACAAAACCTGATCTCAAAGATTTTTTTATTCTGAATTCAGTTTGTACATTGCTTAAGTGGTTTGTATAAATTCTGTAGAGTCATTCTATATTCCTTTGTCTATGCATTTCATAGACCATTCACAATGCCTGAGATACACTTCGCACTCCTGTCTGCTTTTTGAAATCTTTCTCTTTCTTCAAGGCTTAGTTGCCACATGCATGAAAAAGAGCAAGAATTTCTCCAGGTGAAAATGATTTCTCCCTCCTCAAATTTTCCTAGACTACTTTGTGTAAATTGCTTCTTTATCCCAGCAAGGGTAGAATGGAGAAAACACTCGGTATGAAGTAAGAAGACTCAGGTTCGGATCTTAGCTCCCCAACTTATGTCTCTGTGATTTTGGGTAATATGCTTGAACTTCAGTTTCCTCATCTATAAAATAAGAGAATTGGACAAAATTACCTCTGAGGTCTCTTCTAGCTCTAAATCTATAAACCTAACATTTCCTTTCTCATTTTAACTTTTACTTATCTGTTGACATGTATTATATTCTTCTATTAGATTGTCAGATCCTCACCATGACCTCCATTGCTTCTTCCCCTTCAGTACTCTTTCAGACCTCGCTTTGTCTTCTCTTTCCTCCCTCTTCACTTGACATTACAATTGACTAGTTCAACATCATACAGCATCCTCTATTTTCAAATTCCTTTCCCCTTGCCCAAATGCTGCTCATGACTCAACCTTGGATTATTCCCACCATCCCATCCTTCTTTTCCCTTTCTCATCTCATTACTCAGATGTCTCCTGCTACTTATCTACTCTTTCACCCCTCTCTCAAATGTAGTGGCCTTATTACAGCTTCTGACATTAACGTTCCACCCAAAGTGTTCTCTCCAAAGTTACCAGTGATCTCTTAACTAAGAGAGTCTTTTCTCAATTCTCATACTTCTTGATCTTAGCCTTTGACACAACTGATCACCTTCTCCTCCCTTCTCTAGGTTTTTGTCTGACTGTTTCTTGTCAGTCACCTTTGCTGGATCCTCATCCAGATCATGTTCTCTAACCACAGGTGTTCCAAAGTATCTTGTCCTGGGCCCTCTTCTCTACTTCACTTGGTGATCTCATCAGTTCCTGTGGATTTAATTACAATCTCTATGTTGATTATTTTCACCTATACCTATCTTGCCTCAACCTCTCTGCTGACCCCCAGTTTCTCATCTCCACTGCCTTTCAGAGATCTGGAATTGGATGCCCTGTAAACATCGGTGACTTAATATGTCTAGAATAGGACTCGTTATCTTCTTCCTGCCCAAACTTTCCTGGCCCCCTACCTTCCCTATTACTGTGCAGAGCAACACCATTCTCCTAGTCTATCAGGCTCACAACCTGCATGTCATACTTGACTATTTACTATCTCTTCTCCACCTTAGCCAATCTGTTGCCAAGTCCTATTGATTTCCTTTTTGCAGTATCTCTTGAAGACTCTTGAAGACTCCCCCTTCTCTCCTCTGACCCGCCACCACTCAAGTCTGTGCCCTCATCACCTGGCTCCAAGACTGTTGCCTGCTTTTGGGTCTGTCTGCCATGAGCCTGGCCCCACTAACCATGGAGGTCCTCCAGAGTTCCGTACTGGGCCCTCTCCTCTTCTCACTCTGTACTGTTTGACTTGCTGATCTAATCAGCTCCCATGGATTCAATAATCATCTTTGTTCTGATGATTCTTAGATCTTTTTGACCAGCTGTAGTAGTGGTATTGCTGGATCAAAGGGTATGCACAGTTTAGTTGCTCTTTGGGCATAGTTCCAATCCAGAGTGACATTAGTGTCCCAATTTTCCCACATCCTCTTCAACATTTATCATTTTTCTTTTTTCTTGTATTAGTCAATCTGGTGTGAGGTTGTATTTCAGAATTGTTTTAATTTATATTTCTCTAATCAAGAGAGATTTATAATTTAAAAATTATTGGACTACCTGAAAGCTATGATCAAGAAAAAGAGCCTAGATATCATCTTTCAAGAAATTATCAAGGAGAACTGCCCTGATATTCTAGAGCCACAGGGCAAAAGAGAAATTGAAAGAATCCACAGATCACCTCCTCAAATAGATCCCAAAAAGAAATCTCCTAGGAATATTGTCGCCAAGTTCCAGAGCTCCCAGATCAAGGAGAAAATATTGCAAGCAGCCAGAAAGAAACAATCTGAGTATTGTGGAAACACAATCAGAATAACCAAAGATCTAGCAGTTTCTACATTAAGAGATCGAAGGGCTTGGAATACGATATTCCAGACGTCAATGGAGCTGGGACTAAAACCAAGAATCACCTACCCAGCAAAACTGAGTATCATGCTCCAAGGCAAAATATGGATTTTCAATAAAATAGAGGACTTTCAAGCTTTCTCAGTGAAAAGACCAGAGCTGAATAGAAAATTTGACTTTCAAACATAAGAATCAAGAGAAGCATGAAAAGGTAATCAAGAAAAAGAACAAGAAAAAGAAATTGCAAGGGACTTAGTAAAGTTAAACTGTTTTGTTTACGTTCCTACATGGAAAGATGATGTGTATGATTCATGAGACCCCAGTATTAGGGTAGCTGAAGGGAATATGCATATATATATATATACATATACATATATATATATATATATATATGTTTATGTATATATATGTATATGTGAGTGTGTATGTATGTATATATATAGTATGTGTATATATATATATATATATAGAGAGAGAGAGAGAGAGAGAGAGAGAGGGCACAGGGTGAGTTGAAGATGAAGGGAAGATATCTAAAAGAAATAAAATCAAATTAAGGGATGAGAGAGGAATATATTGAGAGAGGGACATAGGGAGAGATAGAATGGGGTAAATTATCTCGCATAAAAGTGGCAAGAAAAAGCAGTTCTATAGGAAGAGAAGAGAAGGCAGGTGAGGGGGGAATGAGCGAATCTTGCTCTCATCAGATTTGACCTGAGGAGGGAATACCATAAATACTCAATTGGGTATCTTACCCCACAGGAAAGAAAGAGGAAGAAGATAAAAAAAGAGGGGGATGATAGAAGGGAGGGCAGATGGGAGTGGAGGTAATCAAAAACAAACACTTTGGAAAGGGGACAGGGTCAAGGGAGAAAATTCAATAAAGGGGGATAGGTTAGGAAGGAGCAAAATATAGTTAGTCTTTCACAACATGAGTATTGTGGAAGGGTTATACATAATGATACACATGTGGCCTATGTTGAATTGCTTGACTTCTTAGGGAGGGCAGGTGGGAAGGGAAGAGGGGAGAGAATTTGGAACTCAAAGTTTTAAAAACAGATGTTCAAAAACAACAAAAAAAAGTTTTTGCATGTAACTAGAAAATAAGATACACAGGCAATGGGGCAAAGAAATTTATCTTGCCCTACAACAAAGGAAGGGAAAAGGGGATGGGGGAGAGTGTGGTGACAGAAGGGAGGGCTAACTGAGTAACAGGGCAACCAGAATATATGCCATCTTGGAGTGGGGGGGAGGGTAGAAATGGGGAGAAAATCTGTAATTCAAACTCTTGTGAAAATCAATGCTGAAAACTAAATATATCAAATTAAAAAAAGTAGTGATTTAGAGCACTTCTTCATATACCTGTATATAGCTTTGATTTCTTCATCTGAAAAATGCCAATTTCATATCATTTGACCGTTTATCAATTGGGCAATGACTTGCATTCTCATAAATTTGACTCAGCTCTCTATATATTTGAGAAATGAGGCCTTTATCAGAGACACTTGCTGTAAAGATTGTTTCCCAGCTTTCTGCTTTCCTTCTAATCTTGGTTTTGTTTATACAAAAGCTTTTCAATTTAATATGATCAAAATTATTTATTCTACATTTCGCAAAGCTGTCTTATCTTATTTGGTCATGAATTCTTCCACTCCCCATAGATCTGACAGGTAGGCCTTTCCTTGCTCTTCAGTTTCCTTCCTTCCTTTTCCTTCCCTTTTAATTAGGTCTATTTTTGCTTTTACTTTGTCTAAGATCAGGATTGCTACCCCTGCTTTTTTTTTTACTTCAACTGACACACAATAGAGTCTGCTCCAGCCCCTTAAATTTACTCTGTGTTTGTCTCTCTGCTTCAAGTGTGTTTCTTGTAAACAATATATTGTAGGATTCTGGTTTTTGATCTACTCTGTTATCCACTTCTGTTTTATGGGAGTGTTCATCCCATTCACGTTCATAGTTATGATTTACTAACTGTATTTCCTTCCATCTTATTAGTCCTCTTGTTTGTTCTCTCTCTCTTTTCACCCTTTCCCACCTCACCAGAATTTTGCTTCTGTCTACCACTTTTCCTGATTTGCCTTCCTTTGTGTCAGTCTCCACCCCAACCCCCCTTTCTCCTCCCCTCTTACTTCCCTGTTGGGTAAGATAGATTTCTATATTCAGCTGATCATGTATATAATTCTCTTTTTGAGCCAATACTGAAGAGAGTAAGGTTCAAGTGATGCCCATTGTCTACCCTTCCATTTTCCCCTCCATTGTAAAAGTTCTTTCTCATCCCTCAATTTTTTTGTGTCATTCTCTTAAATTCACCTTGTACTCATATCATCTGTCTATGTATATTCCTTCTATCTGCACTGTTAGTGATACAATTTTTAAGAATTACAAGTATCATCTTCCAATGTACAGATGTAAAGAGTTTAGCTCTATTGAATCCCTTTTGTTTTCTTTTCACTTTTTACTGTTTGTGCTTCTCCTGAGTCTTGATATTAGAGATAAAGTTTTTGGTTTATCTCTGGTCTTCTCTTATGAAAGCTTGAAATCCTTCTATTTTGTTGAATGACCATTTTTTCCCCTTGATGTTTAATTTTGCCAAGTAAGTGCTTCTTGGTGGTAGTCCTTGCTCCTTTGCCCTCTGGAATATCACATTCCATGACTTCCAATCCTTTAACGTTGCAGCTGCCAGGTCCTGTGTGGTCCTGATTGTGGCTTCCCAATATATGAATAATTTTTCTGGTCACTGGCAGCATTTTCTCTTTGACCTGGTGATTTTGAAAACTCCTTGGCATTTTCAATTTGGGATCTCTTTCAGGAGGTGATCCATGGATTCTTTTGATGACTATTTTACCCTCTAGTTCTAGGACCTCAGGGCAGTTTTCTTTGATGATTTCTTGAAATATGCTGTCGAGGCTCTTTTTTTTTATCATGGCTTTCAAGTTAAGCAATAATTTTTAAATTGTCTCTCCTGAATCTATTTTCTTGATCAGTTGTTTTATCAATGAGGTATTTTACATTTTCTTCTACTTTTTTCATTCTTTTGTTTTTCTTTGACTGATTCTTGAGATCTCGTAGAGTCATTAGTTTCCACTTGCCCAATTCTGATTTTTAACATACTGTTTTCCTCAATTAGCTTTTGTATTTTCTTTTCCATTTGGCCAATTATACTCTTTAAGGAGTTGTTTTCTTCAGTGAATTTTTGTATCTCCTTTTCCATTTGGCCAATTTCACTTTTTAGGCAGTTTTCCAAACTGTTGACCCTTTTCTCATAATTCTCATATCATTCTCATTTCTTTTTCCCAGTTTTTTCTTTTATCTCTCTTACATGATTTTTAAGTTCTTTTTTGAGCTCTTCCATGAGATCTTTCTGGGTTTGAGACCTCTTCTCATTTTTCTTTGGGCTTTTGCTCATAAGGTATTTTGACAATGTTGTCCTCTTCTGAGATTGTCTTGTCCCTGTCACCATAATAACTTTCCATGGTCAGATTCTTTTTTCGGGTTGTTTTCAGCTCATCCTCCCCCCCACTTTTTTGGCCTTTTTCCTTTCTTTTAAATTTGAGCTCTGCTCTCAGGGTGGCAGGGACACTGTTTCCAGCTTCTTGTGCCAGTGACTATAGGCCCTGGGTTTTTACCTGGTGCTGCACTGATGTTGCCCTGAGACCCACGGGGGCCCTGATGCTGCACTGAGGGCATGGGGTGGGGATTGACTGGTGCTGCTGGAGGCCATAAGGGTCTGGCAGCTTATCTGGTGCTGAGCTGGGGTCCTAGTAGTGGTGGTGTCTGGCATATGCTGAGGTCCAGTGGGGTATTCCTGTATCTCCTTGTAGCTACCCTGAACCACTAGGTGGTCAGGCCTCTAGAGGCTGCCTTTTTGCCCATAGTGATTAAAGCATGGCAGACCAGTTCTGGCTGGCTAGAAGCTGCCTGTTTGCTTAAGCACCTGTAGAACACATAGGGCAAAGGAGTAATGATCAACTCCTGGTACCTGGTAATCCCCTGGCTAGATCTACTGCTCAGATATCTTCATTGAAAAGGTTTGGTAGGGGGGAAAGAGAAAAAGTCCTATAGTCCACCTCCCCTTTCCAGCCTCCTCAAGCACTTTCCTCTTATGAGCCTCATACACTGGCCCAAAGACATGTCTGCCTGTTTGCTGAGGGCTGTGTCCTGAAGCACATAGAGGTCTGGCCACTGGAGGTTGACTGTTTGCCCAGGGCTACACTGAAGCACATGATAGTTCTCAGACCTGGAGTCTGCTGTTCCCTTAGCTATGCTAAGGAATGTGTGGGGTCCTGGAGTTGGAATTTGCCTGCTCCACCACACTGGGTCCCAAGATGATTTGCTAAGGTGGGGCTTGTTGATGACTTGCGGGGACTCTTCCCATCCTGGGCTGTGCTCTCCGTTCACCTGAGTGAGATTCAACCTTCTTGCTGATCCTCCAAGATTCTTGGGCTAAAAGATTGTTTCATCCCATGTTTTTGTTGGTGCTGCTCTTCCTGGGTTTGTTTTAAGGCTCTATTTTATAGTTGTTTGGAGGTGAGTATGCGAGAGTTATAGTGGTCTACAGCTTACTCTGCTCCCAGAAGTCCTGTCCTCTCTAATCTTTTTATTACACTTCTGTACTATCTCTTATATCTCCTCCTTCCCTCCATTCATATGACCATCTCCCTACTTTACACCCTCATTACCTCTTTTTTAGACCATTATGATTTTGCATTTTAATTGACTTCCTTTCCTCTAGTCTCCCCCCTTTCCATTCATTGTCCTCATAGCTTCCAAAGTGATATTCCTAAAATAGTTCTAGCCATGTCACTCCATTGCTCTTCTCTTGCTCCTAGGATAAAATATAAAGTTTTCTGTTTGTCTTTTAAAGTTCTTCACAGTTTGGCTCTATCCTGTCTTTCTAGGTTCATTTTTTTTAATTCCAAAAATCAACCCATTTACTGATTGACTATGAGTTACAGATATTTGATAAGAAGATTTTACTGGTCTTTCAATTCCTTCAGTCTTCTGATGGCAGATTGGTCTGTGTCTGCAGAGATGGTATTGTAGGTCCATACACCACCAGCTACTGTTTTCATACAGGACCCATAATGCCAGATACCCAAGGTCCATCTCTTCATTTTATACTTGCCCCAGAAGCTATAATCGGCATGCTGGCTAATTTTAGTTTTCCTCACCATTTTTCTAAGAGATGTACCATAATGTGTTCCGTATTTGCCAACAAATACAACCTTCTTGGTACGTTTAGCCATGTTTCATTGCAGGCCTGTAGCTCGGAGAGGCAAGAAGGTAGTACACGTGTGCGCTTTCAGGGCCAGAGACTGGAAGTGAAGGTTGTGGAGGTGGGACTCCTTTTCTAGGCTTATTAAAAATTATTTCCCTTTACTCAGTCTTCAGTACACACAAAACTGGCCTTCTTGCTATTCCTCACTTGAAATACTCTCCATTCCTTTGCATTTATGCTTTCAATGAATTTTACGTCCTCACTTCCCTTCCCCCTTCCTTTCCTCTTTCTTTTTCCTCCCATTCTCTCCCTGCCCTCTGCTCCTAGGGGCTCACCATAATTCCAAATGTAGTACAGAAACTCAATTGGCTTTTGACCTACTGCAGCTCAGACCATCTTAACCTCCCCAAGTAGCAGGGATTATAGGCACGTACAACCACACTTCGCTCTCATCATCTCCAGAATTCCTAGTTTCTTTGAAAGCATAACATAACCACCATTTCATAAACATGGCCTTTCAATCAATCAGGCAATCAAAAAACATTAATTAAGTGGCTATCATGTGCTAAGTGCTTTTCTGTGCTGCTCAGATATTAGTTTCCCACCTCCACCCCCAATTACCTTTTACCTAGTGTATAAATCTTAAATCTATCCTTATGTAAACCCTTTGGGTTGCTCTCTTAAACTAATGTTCACACTCATAGGTTGAATGTGTATACCAGAAGATGACTGCTACTTTTGGGTTCTAGTGCCAACCCTCTGGGTTTCCCACTGTCAGTAGACTTAACTAACTTTTAGCAAAGACATTTACTAAGCTATTATAGTAAGAACAGTTGGTATCAAGCATTTCCCTTGAAAGCCTGGTATGTAATCTCCCACCAATACACACAGCATCCATAGAAAGAGGAGGTTCAAACTTAGAGTACAATGGTAGTGAAGTACATATACAGAGCCCATAGGGCAAAGGAGTAATGATTAACTCCTGGTACTCAAAGTTTTTCCTCACTTCATACAATCCATATGTAATTACCTCACTATGTATGTTGTTATGTACTGCTTAGATATGTTCATTGAAAAGGTTAGGTGGGGGGAAGCAGAAAAAGTCCAATAGTCAATCTACCCCCCACTCCACCTCCCCCTGCCAACTTCCTCAAGCAGTTTACTCTTACGAGCCTCATTTTTCCTCCAGTTTGGGCTCCGTTTATCCAACTGATAATCTCCAAACTAGAACTTGTCCACTGTTGAACTTTTGGCCTCCCAAGTTGACTTGCTGTTTTTATACACTGACCCAGAAACATGTCTTATTCTCTTAATCAATTATAAGACTTTTTCTTTGTGGTGTCTGCTGTTGGCTAAGCTCTCTAATCATTTAGAGTTGACTAAAGACTTATATATTGTAGGATTTTAGGAAAACTTTCTAACAGTTGCTACTTTATTGATTCATCTGAGGTATCTGTGCTTTTCTGTCATTACATTAATTGATGTGAGACATGAAACGCTACTCTGACGTGTGTATACTTATATGTATACGTGACAGGTCCTTCTTTATTGTGTTTGTATTCCAATATTTAGCGCAATGCCTAGCATATAATAGGTGCTTTTAAAGTATGTATTAATAAAAAAAAGAAGACAAAGACTATCATTTTTCTTCTTTATATCCTCAGGTTCTAGAATAGAGTTACTTTGTACTTCATTATCTTTTAATGTTTATTGAATCAAATGCTTATTATGAATGTAGATAAAATTCTTTTTGAACAGATTCCAAAATTGGAAGCACTGTGTAATATAAAAATTTCTAAGCCTTTTATTCTAACCATTTTATGGAATTTATTGTTATGAGATTTGACTTATATTAGGAGAGTGTTCCATTTATCTGTTTGGATACTCTGAAGATAGTAGTTAAGAACTATTTCCTACTTACCCTGTATATAACTTGCTTTGTTTGAATTTTCCCCATTAGATTGTAAACTTCTTGAGGGCAGACACTGTTTTTTGCTTCTTTTTGTATCCCCAAAATTTAACAACATAGTAGGTGCTTAATAAATGTCTATTGATTGATTAATTGGATTCAAATAGTGATTCTTTTTTGTCTTATTTCTATAATAATGAGATCTATTTTGAATGTTTTAGATCCAGTTAAGGAATATGGCTGTACTCCGTGGCCTAAGGTAGAAAACTTAATTAAGAAGTGTCTGAAAGAAAATCCTCAGGAAAGGCCAACATCTGCCCAGGTTTTTGTTTTTAAATTTATATACAAACAGCCATTATTATGTCAATTTGAAATAATATATCAATTTCTACCAGATAAGAAGAAATTTGGGATCTTATAGGAAAAGTGTTATTGAACTTGACATTTTCCCAACCTGAAAAAGGAAAGTATTTTTGGTTTATTGTTTTTAAAGATCCAATTCTACAATCTTGTTGACTGATTGCTCCTTTTTGCCATTAAACTAGCTTTTGACAGGTATTAACCACATTAATTTGCCAGACCAACTTTGATCATACTGTAATGACTTTCTGAATTAAATTATTTTTCCTCTTTGTCATTCCTATTGATTCTATAGATATTCTCCTATATCTTATATTAAAATGAGGTACATGAGATTGTATGGGTCCAAAATATCATTAACTAGAATCTATTGATGATTTTTTGGCATTTGGCTCATTTGGACCAATGTAGCTAGGTTTAAATTACCTTCATGTGATAGAAAATTGAACTTTTAAAACTTATATCACTGTTCTCATCACTTTAAATTATTATTATTCTAAGTATGTCCTTAATCTTGCATCCTGTATAATTCTTTCTGAACAGTTTGGTCTGCATAATGTAGTATTGTATTCACTTTTGGCTTGGTGTTCTGTGGTTCCCTGTCCCTGTCCCTCAGGTTATCATGTCATTTTGGATAGGCCTTGAGAAAATAGGTAGATTAGAGATTAATTTGTGAGATTTAGATTTTGCTTGATAAAGGTTATACTTTCATAGTCAAAGTGTTTTAAATTAATTCAGTTTTTAATCAATTTTTCCCCTGCAGGTATATGAAATTTTGAACTCAGCTGAATTAATATGTCTAATGAGATATATTTTAATACCCAAAATATTTGTAGCAGAGTGCATGGTTGCTGCAAACCAAAGCAGCAAGAATGCAGTTATCTGGCTGGGTAGTGGGAACAATGACATGGGACAACTATCTTGTCTTGAGATAAACACTGAAACACACATCTCTAAGGTAGGGTTGCTTGTTAGCAATGTACCAAAAGTTTTCAAAGTTATATTTTTAAAAAAACACAAAACTTCTTTTCAAGTAATTTGAAAACATTGGGTGACTGATACACTGGCTTGATAAATTGCTTGGCAAGATATAGATGAGTGCAAGAGAGCTACTTTTATGAAATAATTTTTATAACAAAATATTTTGTTTGTGTTTTGGTGTGTTACATCTGTGGTTTAAAAAGTACTGTCATGATAAAATTGTATTAGTTAATAAGATAATAAAGCCTATAGCTAGGAGAGAAGAAAATATATTACTGTGGCCATTCTACTCTAACAAATCTTGTACCTGACTTTTCTTTTAAGATCAAGCTTGCATAACTCTAGTAATCAAATTTTCATTAAATCATATTCGGAGCCTGTTTTATTGGTGTTTGTTTTGTAAGATACTGAATGCATTTTGTAATTATTTAGTTTTAATCTTCAGATAGGAATAAAATTGTTAGATTTTACATGATATTCAAGTTTTCTTTATTTAAACTGACACCAAAAACTCTATTTTAAATGTTTATTGCATTCCGTTGACAGGATGTGACAGAGAGTAGAATATTGTGCCTTGCCCTTGTGTATCTTCTGGTTGAAAAGGAAAGCTGGATTGTGGCAGGCACACAGTCTGGCACCCTATTGGCAGTCAAGACAGAAGATGATAAAAAGAGCCACATGCTTCAAAGAATGACTGACTCTATTACTTGTTTATACTGCAATTCCTTTTCTAAGCAAAGGTATCTTAACAGGTTTGAACATGGTGGGGGGGAAAACAGTTTTCAACTGTATACCTCTATCATATGTACAACTTTCAAGGAAACAAGACATATTTGATACTGTTTTAACATATTGTAATTGGTTTTCGTATGCCAAAGAAAATAGATAGCGGCTCTACTTTCCTAAATGCCCACAGTAAGCATGATAGACTTGATAGAATTATGAATTATGAAGGTTTGTCTTTAGGATCTTGCTGTCTCACCTTACAGTCTCTTTTTCCTTTTTTGGCACTCTACCTAGGCAAATACTCTCATGCCCTACCAATTAACATGAAGCTACATCAACTATTGTGAAAATAGCTTACCTCTCTAAGGGGTATTTATATTCCAACTCTTTAGCTGTCTTAAGCCAGAGGAACAAACAATGTTTAAGACAAAAGTGACAGGTTAAAGTAAAGATAGGGAATTATTATAATTTTTTTGCCTGGGGCAGGTATTGGAGGGGAATAGGAATCTTACCCCTCTGTGCCTTATATCATATTGTAGAGTATGAGATTTTATTTCTCATTGATAATGTCAGAAACTTGCATCATTAAGGTTTGAGCCAACTTTTGAAGTATGATCTCCACTTGTTATTGAATTAATTTTTCCTTAGTAATGGCTCTTTCTCCTTTTTTCATTTCAGCAAACAAAACAATTTTCTTTTGGTGGGAACTGCAAATGGCAGGCTAGCTATTTTTGAAGACAGAAATGTTAAGGTAAATGTTAAAATGAATTTTCTGTAAAAATAATAATGTCTTATCTCTGCAAACTCTTTGAAGTCAAGGACCAGGGTGATGAGATAGTGCTAGGCTTGGAGTTAAAGCCTGGAGTCCATCCTGGCTCTGCCGTTTTTCAGCTGTGGCACATTGGGCAAGTTATTTTGCCTCTCTGAAACACAGTTTTCTCAGCTTTAAAATGAAAAGGGTTCAACTAGATAACTCAGCTTCCACTCATCTCATCCTGTTTGATCCTATGATCTTATGATCTTAATAAACTTCTTTTGTATTACCCATAGAACTCACTATATAAGAAGCACTCAAGGGATAATTATTTCTTCATAAATAAACCTGTAAGTTGCCAACAAGGTGTCAGCTGGCCTTAGTAGAGGGAGTTTCTTTATCTGGGAATTCTTTCAACCAAGGCAATCATAGACTTCGTCTCTATCTCTATACTAATTGAGTAATAACTGGCTATGTCTTAATGAGCTAAGTTCAAGAACAAAATCTGGCTATTCTTTTTTTAAACTTTTTGATACCATTGACTCTGTGCAAGTACATCCTCCATGACAGAGGCGAGTACCTGTTTTATGCCTTACTTAATATTGATAATGAACAGTTATCTCTGTTGTTTCAGCTATTAAGAAATCTCCTATGATTATCACATATAGATGAGAGACACTTTGTTGTTTTTTTGGCAAGTGATCTAGTTTTACTGGAAAGTAGAGTGATGAAGCTACATGACAAACATCTTTACTCTCATTTTGATTCATAAAACTGTATCAGTTTTGGACATTGATCCATCTAATAGTGCCAAGAATTTTTGGAGCAAAAACTTTCTTATGCTTGTCTTCAGTAGCTGTGAATGGCTATTGAGTAGGTAGAGGCCACGGGGATGAGAAAGGCAGTTGTGAAGCCACTTCTCCTCTATTCTGCAAGTAGTAAAATCCCTTGGATTTGAGATCCTAAGCCGCTTTCACAAGGGTTTCAGAGAAAATAGTGGTCTTGTGGTGGTCTGACCCACCTCACTCATGTGGCTTCCTCTGTCTTCTCCGGGTATCTTGTTTCAGCTATACTTGTTTCCTTGTCTGCCCTTGAAAAAGAAGAGCGATTAAACTCTCCATTCTTTTTAACTGATACCTTCTGGATGTGCGCTGCAAAGGGAGTCAAAGACAGAAAGGACAAATATTTAAATATTCAAAGCAGCACTTTTCTTAGTAGCCAAGAATTGGCGAATAATTGAAAAAAAAGATAGTATATAAATGAAACATATTATTTTATGTAACAAGAAATGAGGAATATGAGAAATTTAAAGAAAGGTAGAAAGATTTTTATTAAATGATACCAAACAAAAAAAATGAGCCAAAAGAACAGTGCAATATATGCTGTTATAAGAATGTAAATGAAAAAATCACTAAAATGAGTTTACATGAAACATACTCATGATGGGAGAAGGGCAGGAAGAAAGAATATTAACATGCACACATATACACATTGTTAGATGCGGTCACTACATCAGATGTTTGGTTTTATTTTTCTTTGTCAGGAGGGAGGGAGGGAGGAAGATTTCTTGTTCAATCTAGAGAGAAGAAGGGATAAGAAATAACCATAACATAAAGACAAAAGGGATTAGCAAAACATTTTTAAAAGAATTGCACAGAATCAAAAGGTCTAAATGAATTGTTATCTGTATTATTGGAGAAGGTGCCAATATCGTGCAAGCCAGCCATCTATCAATAAGTGTTTTGTTAAGCATCTATATGTTAGACACTGTGCTAGTGACTGTTAATATGAATACAATTGTGAGATTGTTGCTCTCAAGAAGTTTGCATTCTCCTGGATCTTTAATCATATGAAGAATGGAAGGAAAACGTATTTCTTAAACAGCTGCCATGTGCCAGGCACTGTGCTGAGCTCTTTAAAAATATTATCTCATTTGATTCTCATGACAACCCTTGGAATTACTTTTATTGTCCTCATTTTATGTTTAAGGAAAGTGAAGCAGGAAGAGATTAAGTGAAGGGGCATTGAAACAAATTACCAGTGACTGTGTTTATACAAGAAAGTTGTTGCATTTGGTCAAATAGAATTGAACTGAACTTCTATTACATATCTCATGTCATCTATTATATTATATTTTGGATATAATTTAATTTGGATACAATTCATACTTAATAATTATGCCAATGAAATATGAATGTCCAAACTATATTTTTACATGTACTGATATGAGCACTTTGCCATATTTGAGGAAAAATAATGAAGTTGGGCATTAAGCTTTATATTAAAAATGATAGTAACATATAGGAATGGAAATTCCTGCATTTACCTGTGATAACTAGACTTCTGGCTAACTAACCTATAACATTTAGTGGCTTAAATACTTCATTGAATATGAAAATATATGTCCTAAGTTTTAAGATTTTATCCACATAACATAAGCCACTAAATAAATATGCTAGGGTGGGAGCTTGTTAAAAAAAACTACTTAATATTTAGTTTGATGTCAATGTCTTAGATTTTTTTTTTCCTTTTCTCCGAATTATTAGTATTGGCTTCCAGGGCCATCTCCAGTTGTCTTGATCTGTATCTCGTGGCTGGACCCAGATGGCTGTGGAGGAGAAAGTGAAGCTGTTGATTTTGCATAGCCCTCTGTCACTTAAATCCGGTTCCCTTGCAAGTCATGGCATCATCTTCCTGATTTCATGGTCCTCTTTAAGAACAAAGTACAAACAACAATAACAACAGTATATTGACATCTGTTACTTTGCCTGTTGATTTCATTCTTAGACAGCTTCAGCTGTTTTTTTGGATTTAAATCATGTACACATTATATTTTCTGAGAATGTCTTTTCTCTTCCCTTTTTTGTTCAAGTTTGAAGGAGCTCCTCCTTTGAAGACATTAAATATAGGAAATGTCAGCACTCCATTGATGTGTTTAAATGAATCCATATATCCATCAGAAAACAATATAATCTGGGGAGGATGTGGCACCAAGATTTTCTCACTTTCTAATGATTTCTCCATTCAGAAACTTATTGAGACAAAAACAAATCAACTGTGAGTTATTTCTAATTAAATCACAAATTTATCAGTTTCCTTATATTCTGCTCTTTTTAATTATGTTAGTTATGCTGATTATAATTCCCATTAATTATTTAGTGATATTTAAGATGAGAGTCAGTGTGGTACAGTGCATGGTTTTCTGGAACTGAAAATAGCTGGGGTTCAAATCCTGATTTTGACACGTAGTCGTTCTGTGACCATGGTCAAATCTAAAACTCCTAGTTATAAATATGTTGTGATGCTTATCACAGGGAATTTCAACACAGTAAAATCAAAGCCTTTGCTATGTTGACAACATAATAACCTAATTTCCAAAGTTTCTGTGATACTTACTATTAATATATTGTGTTGTGAATCTGCCAGGCAAGCAACCCTGTAGCACCCTAGGGACCTTGTGTTTGTAGTTTGACATAGCCCCCACTAGATGGTGGTATTAGATATTACTAATGATTAAAACTCTAGGCACTGGTTGCTGAGACAGTTCAGTTCAGTTTAACATAGTTCAGTGCCTACTATATGAAAGTCATTGGAAATATAGAAACAAAAATAGAATAGGAGGTTACTAAGAGGAAATGGGGAGAGAATAGAAACATAAAACCTAGGCCTAATTTGAGGTATTCTTCCCACTTAAGCTGATCAATTGCATTTTAACTTTAATTTATGTATAGATTTTATTTGGTCACTCATTCATTTAATAATAATTTTGGAATATTTACTGTGTGTAAAAGCTCTATGTATTTTTACACCCTTACCCCATCTCCTTCAAAACAATCAACTTCTGGTGGTATACTCTGTGTGGGATTCCAAGGTTTAACTGTTTCCTATAGCCTTTGCAAAAGAATCCTTTAAGTTGTTTTGGCTCAAACAGTTTTGGAAGTATCTGCTATCTGCTGAAAAACTCTTTTTCTCTCCTTAGCCTACTCCTTTTAAAGGTCATTTGATTAGTGCTTCATCATCATCAGTAATACTTATTGAGGACCTACTTGCTATGTGCAAAAGCTTTGTACTATTCTGCCTGTCTTATGTGTGACTGCCTTCATAGCAAAACTCATGAAGTACTACCTTATCCTGTTTTTTTGTGCCCTCTCTCCCTAAGGCTTGGCTCATCAGTGACCTTTACTGTTGTGTTTGTTGTTTGTTCCTTTTTTGTTTTTTTGCTGCCACTACCTTTCCTCTCTTGATTATATATACTATCTTATATGGACTGGCTGTTGGGCCACGTATGAAGGCAAGCATATAAACCTTCTGTATGCTGAATATGGTAGTTACTCTCATGGGAAAATTTATGAAGGTCAGAGCACAGTGTGCATAATAATAGATTTTAAAAGAATAGCTATAGAAACGTTATTAGTCAGTCCAACACATGACCTAGTATTCTTGCCAAACTTCTCCTAGATCATTTTGTCATTTAACTTCAATAGAGATTATGTCAAATGTAGTCAAAATCTCCAATTAACAAATCTCTAAGTTTTCTCATAATCGTGAAAGACCCCTCCAGATTGATAGCCTTGATACTCCATAGACCTATCTAATCATTTGACATATCATGGTTTTCTACAGTGAGAGCAATCAAAAATTCTTAACTTTGGGATTCAAACAATATAACTCTGGCCCACCCTCACTCAGCCCTTCTTCTGAAGATATTCTTTGCACATGCTCTCATAGATGATAGGATCCTATACAGGAAGAACTGAAAGGGACTTAGATGTCCGTGAGTCCAACCTCTTTTTACAGAGGAGAAAACCTAAATCAGAATGGTAAAAGGACTTATTCAAGATCATTCAGAGAGTAGTAGCAGGGCAACCTAAGTCTTCTGACTACAAATAAACTTTTATCATATCGTACTGCCTCCCTTTGGAAAGTTGGTTCTTAACTCTTATCCTCAATTATTTCTCTTCTGGTTGGTATAAAATCTTTATTAAGAAGCAGCATGATTCAGTGCAAAGGAGTATCAGTGACTTCGGATCTTCAGGAGGTAATGTCACTTTTATGGCCTTAATTTCCTTAGCTGTAAAATGAGGCAGTTGGACTAAGTGAGCTCTAACATGCCTTCCAGCTCTAAATCTTAGGACAGCAAATTTCTGGTCATTGTGTAGCTGATAATAATTACAGCTTAGTATAACGTGTTATAATTACAATGTTTAGCATATAGACTTTTATCTGATAGCTTGACTTGCAGGACTTGACACTTGTTGACCACTACTCCACCTCATAGTCTCCTGTCTCTGTGTGTCTGTGGCACTACCAGCACTCTTCTGTCTCTCTTCCTATATTTCTAAGTATTGCTTCTCTAGCTTTTTTTATGGCTACTTCTCTTCTCTTGATCCTTTTAGTTGAATAATTATTTTGAAAATAATGTCTTTATCCTTAATTTCAATTGAGAAAAGAAAAAATAACATCCTTAAAGAGGATTGTATATGAGAAATTGATCTTAGAGTTTGAAAAGTTTATTTTTCGTACTAAAATATTTCATTTGTGAACTCTAGGATAGTATCTCTCATGTTAACGTTCAGTGTTTTCCTTTCATAACTCTAAATATAGATGGCTAAATCCCATTTCCTCAGTAGTCCAAATAATCTAGATCTTGTTGTAACATCCTAAACTTACTTTGAAGTGATAATATGTTTCATTCTTTTTTATATTAAAGTAATATAATTTAGTGGATAGAGTCCTGCACTCAGGTAGAGTTAGGAAGACTTTAATCCTCCTTTTGACACTGTCACTTAATCTCTGAGCCTCAGTTTTCTCAAATGTAAAATCTGAACAATCACGCCTGTTTTAATTATCTCTCAGGTTTGTTATAAGGCTCAAATGAAATTATGTATTAAAGTATTTTGCGCACATCAGAAGTATATATGTTTTAGCTGTTACTGCTATTTCTTTTTGTTTTCTTTTTCCTCTTTTTTAGCATTTTATTTAGTGTTTTATTTTTCCTCAGTTACATGTAAAAACAATTTTTAACATTTGTTTTTAAACTTTGAGTTCCACATACTCTTTCTTCCTCCCTCCCCACCCCACCTCACTGAGAAGACAAGTAATTTGATATGCATGTGTAGTCATGCAAAACATATCCAAAATAGTCATGTTGTGAAAGAAAACAGACAAAAAAACTCAAGAAAAATAAAGTAAAAAAATATGCTTCAATCTGTATTCAGACAATAGTGATTCTTTGTCTGGGGATGG
The DNA here is from genome assembly GCF_011100635.1 of Trichosurus vulpecula. NCBI lineage: Eukaryota > Metazoa > Chordata > Mammalia > Diprotodontia > Phalangeridae > Trichosurus > Trichosurus vulpecula. Next base: position 212,190,276 of record NC_050577.1, on the reverse strand, counting down.
ATAGCATTTTTCATCATATGTCCTTCAGAGTTTTCTTGGATCGTTGTACTGCTGAGAGTAGCTAAGTCATTCGCAGCTGATCATCTTATAATAATGCTGTTATTTTGTACACAGTACATTTCACTTCCCATCAGCTCATACAAGTCTTTTCAGGTTTTTCTGAGAGAATCCTGCTTATCATTTCTTATAGTACAATAGAATTCCATCATAATCACATACCACAACTTGTTCAGCCATTCCCCAGCTGATAGGCATCCCCTCAATTTTTAATTTTTTGCCCCCAGAAAAGAGCTGATATAAATCTTTTTGTACATTTAGGTCCTTTTCCTTTTTGTTTTGTTTTTATCTCTTTTGGGATCAGACCTATTAGTGGTATTGATAAAATGGATAAAACAGTATGCATGACTTTATAGCCCTCAGGGCATAGCTCCACATTGTTCTACAAAATGGTTGAATCAATTCACAACTCCAGCAAAATGCTTTACTGTCTCATTTTTCCTACATCCACTCCAACATTTATCATTTACCTTATCTGTCGTATTAGTGAATCTAACAGGTATGAGGTACTACCTCGGAATTGTTTTAATTTGCATTTCTTCAATTAATAGTGAGTTAGAGTATTTTTTCTGTGGCTGTAGATGATTACTTCATCTGAAAACTGATCATATATCTTTTGCTCATTTATCAATTGAGAAATGGCTCTTATTTTTATAAATTTGACTCAGTTCTCTGTATGTTTGTGAAATGAGGCCTTTATCAGAGGAACTTGCTTCAAAATTGTTTTCACAGTTACTATTGCTAACTGTATTTCCCTCCTCCGTTTATTCTATTCTCTCCTTCCTCAAGTGTTTTGCTTCTGATTAGCCCCTCCCCCAATCTTCTCTCCCTTCTATCATGCCCCCTTCTCTTCTCCCTTTCCCCTCCTTTTCTTTTTCTTCTAAAAATGTTCATTGATATATTTTGGTTTTACATCATTTTAATTTCCCAGCATATGTTCTTTCCTCTTCCATCCCAAGAGCCATTCCCTTATAACAAAGATTAGGGAAAAAACAGTTCAGCAAAACTAGTTAACAGGTCAACTGAGTGTAACAATATATGCAGCGTTCCAGACCCAAAGTCCCCAACCTCTGCAAAGAAGGTGTGTTCTCTATTCTTTTGGGCCAGTGTGGGTTAATTGAATTGTACCATGTTCTGTTGTTACTGTTCTTTCCATGTACGTAGTCACAGACCGTGTGTGTCTGATTTTCTTGATTCTGTTTACTTTACGTTGTAGCAATTGTTATTAGTATTTCCATTAGCATTTAACACTGCATTAATCAGAACACCCCATTTTCCAAGTAGTCCAGCGATCCAAGATTTTACTGTAATATCTCAAAATTATAAACTCAATATGACTTTCTTCTTTTAGTTGAAGACAATTTAAATGCATTTTCAGCAAGAATTTCCATAGTAAAGTACATTTATCATTTAGCTATGACAAGGAAATGAAAATATCATTTAAGAAATAAATGAATAATAAACAAATGAAAATTAAAGATATTTTATAATGCTTATTTGTAATTTATAGAAGTAAATTTAAATGAAAAAACTATTAGGAGAAATAAGAAAGTTGTCAGAACTACAGACCCATCTTTGTCTCATTCTTTTCTCTCATCTCCTACATTGCCAGTTGGTGTATCCTGCTAGTTTAATCTCTGCAATATCTCATATCTATGCCTTTATTTCTTCTTATAAAGTCACCATATTAATTCTAAACCTCAATACCTCTTGCCTGGATCAGTTCAAGAGATTCCTAAATAAATTCTCTTCTTCTGGTCTCATTATTCTTCCATATACTCTTCTCATCTAATTCACAGTAACCTGCCTAATGCACAGGTCTGATCATGGCCCCTTACCCCCCATTCAAAAATCCCAATTGTCTGTCAAATAAAGTACAGACTAATTAAACTGGCTTTCAGGTACCTCCATGATTCACGGTGTTCCCCTTCATATTTTCTTCATTCTAGCCAAACTTATCTACTAGATCATATTGCTAGAAGGGAGGTCTTATCTTTATTTTGTAGATGGGAATATCTTTATTTTATAGATGGGAAAACTGAATCACAGGTAAGTAAAATGATTTGCCTAGGTTCTGGTACTATCAAATCAGTGGAAGAGTCATTATTAGAACTGGGGTTTTCTGACTCAATCAGTCAGCAAGAATTTAAGAACTTGCTCTGTGCCAGGCACTGTGCTAAACACTGGGGCTACAAAGAAAGGCAAAATACAGTCTCAGATTTCAAGAAGTTCACAGTTTTAGTGGGGGACACAACATGAAAATAATTATGTATAAAGAAGATATGCATTGTAAAAATTAGAGACAATCAATAAAAGAAAGGTAATAGAATGAAGAGGGTTTGGGAAAGACTGCTTATAGAAGGTACAACTTTATCTGACACTTGAAGGAAGCCAGGAAGCAGAGATAAGAAGGGAGAGAATTAAAAGTGTGTAGAACATCCAGTGAAAGTTTCCAGAGTCAGGAGATAGAGCATCATCTGTGCGAATAGCAAGAAGATGAGGGTCTTTGGAGTGGGGAGACGCTTGAGGCACAGAGATCAACCGGCAGGCTATTGCAAGAATCCAGATATTAGATGGCGAAAGACTGCTTCAGGATGGTGGCAGTGTCAGAAGAAAAGGTAAAATCAACAGGACTTAACAATGGATATGTGGGGTGAGAGAGTGTAAGATGACACTTAGGTTGTGAATCTGGGTAACTGAGGATACTGCTGCCTTCAACAATAATAGGAAAGTTCAGAGTAGGATAGGGTTTGGTGCAAAGAAAATTACTTTTTTAGACATGTTGTGTTGATGTCTATGAGACATCTAGTTCAAGGTGTCTAAAAGGCGGTTGAAAGTTAAAAGAGAGGTTAGACCAAGAGAGAGGTTAGACCTGTATAAGTAAATCTGAGAATCATCGAGAGAGGTGATCATTGAATTCACAGAAGCTGGTGAAATCACAGAGTGAAATAGTATAGAGGAAGAAGCTCCAGGATAGAGCTTTGAAGGATAGCCATAGTTAATGAGCATGTTTTGGATGAACATCTAGCAAAGGGAACTAAGAAGGAGTAGTCAGCCTGGCAGGAGAGTCAAGATAGAGTTGTGTCATAGAAAATGAGAGAGAAGAGAATACCAAGGAGAAGAGGGTGATTGTGTCAATGACCAAAGAGCAATCAAGAAAGGTGAGGACTGAGAAAAGGCCAGTAGATTTGGTAATTAAGAGATCACCGGCAACTTTGGATTTTGGAACAATTTCAATAAAATAAGGTTGTAAGCCAGACTGTAGAGAATTAAGAAGAGAGTAAGAGGAAAGGAAGTGAAGATAGCAATTGCAGACAGGTTTCTCTAGCCACAGAAGGGAGGAGAGATATGGGACAATAGCTAGCAGATAGGGATGGATCAAGTGAGGGGTTTATGAGGATGGGGAGAGATGGGCATTCTTGTAGGTTGTAAAGGAGCAGCCAGTAGACAGGAAGAGATCGAAGATAAGTCAAAGAGTAGGGATGATGGAGGGGACATCCTGCTGAAGAAAGCAGGATGGAATGGGAACATTGGCATGGAGAAGGACAACATCTTTTTTTGTGAGAGAGTTGAAGGAGGAGATAGTAGTAGAAGGCATCTCGGTGACGTGAGATAGAAAGAGGAGGGAAGAGGTAACTCTTGGTGAATGGGCTTAATTTTTTCACTGAAATATGGGGCAAACTTCTCAGTTGAGAGAGTGGGGAGAGGGGGAGCTGTCAGAAGTTTGAGGAGGGATGAAAAGATTTTTAAAAGCTATCATGGTGAGTGGGATAGTGAGTTAATTAGGGAGACATGAAAGAATTGCCTTGTCACAGTGAGGGCCCATTTGAAACATCCATTTCACTGCTTTTTCTAGGTCATTAGTGACACTCCTTTATCTCTTCTATGCCCTCTGTAGTCTCACTGCACTTATGCATTGTTGAAATGTCCCCGTTCCTTCATGGCCCTACTGTTACAAATGTCACTTTGTTAGGAGGCCTTTCCTAAGGTCTTTCTCCGCATCTGGAAGTGTTTCCTCCCCCTATCAATCTCATAGCTCTGTTTGACTTCTCTGGTGCACTTAACTTTTCCATTTGTATTACTGTTATTTTGTATGTGAATTGAAGATTCAGGGTACAAAAATACTCTGGGCCAGGACTTAAGAGGCAGAAGACAGTCTCTACCCTCAAGGAGCTCACAATATAATGGGGGAGACAACAAAAAAAATATGTACAACAAGCTGTTTTTGTTTTGTTGTTGTTCATTTGTTCATTCATGTCCAATTGACCATCCATGACCCCATTGACCCAGCATTTGAGGCTATTCTTCTGTCCTCCACTATCCCCTGAAATCTGTCCAAGCTCATGTTTATTACTTCCATGGCACTATCCATCTCATCCTCAGCCATCCCCTTCTCTTTTTGCCTTCAATCTTTCCCTACACCAGGGTCTTTTCTGTTGGGATTTGGGTGGGGGTGGGACGCCGCTTAGGGCTGGGTGGAGGGTGGGGCAGGGACTACAGCTTTCCGGGTATAACGCTTTTCCGGGTATATCGCTGGGCGGTGCCGGCTTAGGATGAAGCCCGTCCATATAAGGCAATGTTATAGCTCTCGCCACTGGATTGGCTGCAATAGGTTATATAATGTACGGGGATAGGAGTCGAGGAGAGTCGAGCAGTCGACGTGGAAGATGTACCAATAAAGACCGTGAGCGAGATCCTCTGGCGTTCTGTCTGGTGAATTCCGGTCTGGGTGGAGGCCAGGCCGGCCGGTGACGACCGAAGGCTCGGTGTAGGAGCAGAAGAGGTCCCCCGGGGAGGACTGCCCGCGACCCCCGGCCCAGGAAGAGGCCTAGGGGGAACGCGGCAGGTTGGCGCCCGAACAGGGACCGGCCTAGGATGGCTGGACCGTTGCAGAGTTCCGGAAGAGCCCCGGTGATAGGGGGGACTAGCCCGACTAGGGCGGACCAGACAGCTTCTCCGTGCAGGTAACGGGGGAAAGGCCCGGAGATGGGGCAAGCGCGCAGCCTCCCTTTGCTGCGGCCAGAGGATCGGGACTTATTAACTTTACAGGTCAGAACTGCTTTGTCTAAACGGGGGTTGTCCGCCTCCACGGAGCAGCTAAAGCGGCTCGTGGAAAAGTTGCTGGTGGTGGCTCCGTGGCTCATACACTCGGGGTTTCAGCCGGACCGTTTTCCGGTCTTACAGCAGCAAATGCTGTCTTATCAAAAACAGTGCCCGGGTTTTCTTCTTCCGGAGGACTTTGGCTTGATGGCCGCCATTAAGGGGTTGCTTGACCCCAGGCCTCCTCCGGACACCAGCACGGCAGAGACTCAGACGGAGACCCGGCCGCTCGGTGGGGGCCCGGGAGGGGAGACTGATCTGACTGAGGTGGTGGTAACTGGGCCAAGGCCCGCGGCCTCTGCTCCCCCGTTGTACCCTTGGGAGGATATGCGGGAGGCGGGAAATGAGCGGCCTCAGGCGGAACATACAGGACAATGGCCCCTTTTAGGGACGAAAAGACTAGTCTCGGAGAACTGCTACCACGCTTCAGGCGCAGTTCGACCTTTTGGAGCGGTGGGCGCACCCAGCAAAGATGGCGCCGGTTTCCGGCCGAGGGAGGAGTCGCGGGCGGTTCCCTCCTGCGGGGAAGGGGAGGCGCGAGGGAGGGGTGGTGTGCCAGAGGGCCGCCCACTGCCCCGCCCTCCAGAACAGGAACGCAGATCTACTTCCTCTTTTCCCCACTCTGACGGCGAAAGCGAAAGCCGCTATGAGCGGCTCAGCCCGGGGGATAGATCAGGCGGGTACCTTCCTCTGATACCTCACGCGATCCGCGAAGCTATGCGGTCCGGAGAGGTGGTGGACTCAGAAATCTCTGAGGCATTTCCATTATTTCTGGATAATGGTACCCGAGTTTTTCAGCCCCTGCCGCTGAAGACCATTAGGGAATTTAAGCAGGCGGTGCAGGAGAATGGCCCCGCTTCCCCGTTGGCACAGCGCCTTCTTTCTAATATGACTGTCTCCACAGTCTGGACCCCGCGTGATTTCGATGACCTCGCGTTGGGGGTCCTGAGCCCTGTGGACTACACGGCGTTCCAGGCTATCAAAGAATCGGAGGCTAGAGCGCTCCAAGCGCGCACCGGGGGGCCCCCGGGGCAGGTAGACCTGTTGTTGGGCCGGGGACAATACAGTGATCCCCGGGTACAGGCCACTTTTAGTAACCAGGAGCTGGAGGATGTGCGGGTAGTGCATCAACAGGCATGGCAAAGGCTGGGGCGTACCTCTGCAGGAACCCCAGCTGGCCTGGCCGATATGCGCCAGAAGCCAGGGGAGAGCGCACTTGAGTTTGCCACGCGAGTGCGGAGATACGTGGACAGCACGTTTGCAGGGCCGGGCCGGGAACTCATCATTAAGCAGATCCTCCGAGAGGGGTTCCGGGGGGAGGCGAAGACAGCTCTGGCGGCCTTGCCCCCCGACGCCACCCCGGACCAAATGATAGAAAAGGTGATGTCCCTCGCTCCTCCCTGTCCCATGGAAGTCTTGGCGACGGCCATAGAACGGGACCGGAGGGATCGCTTGAAAGAGGAGGCCGTGAGAAATGACGCCCTGGTAGAGGCTTTGAACCGCCTCGCGGTCTCCCGGGACTCCGGATCCGACCGTCGGTGCTTTAAATGTGGTCAGCTGGGTCACTTTCGGGCCCAGTGTCCACAAAGCTGCGGGTCGGGACGAGGCACCCCAAATTGCTTCCGCTGCGGAAAGCCTGGCCATATGGCGAAATTTTGCCGCTCCGACCAAAGGAACCCCACCCAGGAGTCGGGAAACGAGCACGGGGGACCGAGAAAGCGGGCAACTCGCCCCCCCCGGGTCCAGTCCTTACGGCCCGAGACTCAACCACCCTTCCCTCGTGGGGGGCAATAGAAATCCCGGTCCAAGGGCCAGCAGGAGTGCTCCTGGCCACGGGGAACCCTTTTCAGTCTCGCTATACCGTTCCTACCCAGGTGCTGGCCCCTGGTGACCCGTTACTGGTAGTTAACCCACACCCTATTCTAGTTGATATTTTCCCAGGTGAGGTCCTCGCTCAGGCAGTGCCGTTCCAGGACACAGAGGCTGATTCTTGCCTTTGGATGGAGAAGATCACAATGGACCGCCCCATGATGATCCTCCTGGTGGAGGGACAGCCAGTGCGGGGTCTCGTAGACACGGGAGCCGATCGCTCCGCGCTGCCCCGCAACCAGTGGCCTCCTCAAATTCCACGCCGACGAGCTGGCAAGCCAGTAAAGGGAGTGGGAGGAGTAGTGGAGGCATGGGAGGCCGCCAGGCCTATGACTTGGAGACGGGACGCGCTTGAGGGCCAGTTTAGCCCTTTGTGCGTTCCCGGTCTCACCTATGCACTATGGGGTCGTGACATCCTTGCACAGCTCGAGGTTACCTTGTCCGGCCCGGATACTTTAAACTTATATTCCAACTCTCTCAGCCTTACATTGCTACTGGAAGAACTATAGTTTGACTATATAGACCGTTGTCAGCAAGGCCGTGTCTCTGCTTTTTAGTATGCTGTCCAGATTTGCCATAGCTGTGCTTTCTAGAAGCAAGTGTCTTTTAATTTCATGGCTACAGTTACCATCTGCAGTGATCTTTAAGCCCATGAATATGCAATCTGACACTGCTTCCATTTTTTCTCCTTCTTTTGCCTGGAAGTTATGGGACCAGTTGCCAAGATCTTAGTGGGTTGTTTTGTTTTTTTACTGCTAAGCTTCAAGCCTGCTTGTACAATTTCCTCTTTTATCCTCATCAATGGGCTCTTTTATTTTCTCCACTTTCTGTCATCAGAGTAGTGTCATTTGCAAAATCTAGGATTGTTGATATTTCACATGGCAAACTCAATTCCGGCTTTTGATTTGTCCAGCCGGAGTACATGATGTACTCTGTATATAAGTTAAATAAATAGATAACAACACACAGCCTTGTTGTACTCCTTCTCCCATCTTAAACACTCAGTTGTTTCATTTTCAGTTCTATTGTTTCTTGGCCCCCATGCAGACTCCTTGGGAGACAAATAAGGTAATCTGGTATTCACATCTCTTTAAGGACTTTCTATATAAAAGATGAATAGGAAATAATTAAATGAAGGAAGGCATTAGAAGCAAGAGGGCTGGCAAAAGCTTCCTGTAGAAGATGGGATTTTATTTAGGACTTAAAGGAAGCCAATGAAGCCCAAAAGGGCAAATAAGGAGGGAGAATATTCAAGGCATAAGGGACAGCCAGAGAAAATGCCCAGAGAAATGGGTTGTTCTTATTCATGGAACAGCAAGGAGGTCAGTGTCACTAGACCTCCGTGTGTGTGTGTGTGTGTGTGTGTGTGTGTGTGTGTGTGTGTCGGAGGGGTAAGAAAAGTAGAGGGTTTTTTAAAGTATAAAAAACTGGAAAGGTTGGAAAGGGGGAGTGATGTTTGTCACAAAGGGTTTTAAATGTCAAACAGAGAATTTTGTATTTGATCCTAGAGATTGTAGGGAGCCACTGACATTTAATAGGTCTATCCATATTTGCCATAGCTTTCCTTTTTAGAAGCAAATGTCTTTTAATTCCATGACTGCAGTTACCATCTGCAGTGATGCTGCTCCTGAAAAGGTCAGACTTCAAAAAAAATCATTTTGACATTTATATGGGGGGTTGGTTGGAATAGGGAGAGATTGGGGCAGAAAAACCAATTAGAAGGCTATTGCAGTTGTCCAAGTAACAGGTATTGAGCACCTAAACTAGAGTGGCATCTATGTAAATGGAGAGAATGGGAAGAAGTATTCCAGAGATGTGGCGGTTGAAATGACAAAATATGGAAACTTATTGGACCTGTAAGTGGAATCAGAGATTGCAAACATGGGAGCATGGTGGTGCCCTTGACAGTAATTGGGACATATTGATTTTGAGATGCCTATGGAATATCCATTTTGAGACATCTAAAAGAGAGTTGAGACCAGAGTCCAGAAGAATGCACATACCTTCAGGACAGGGACTGTTTTTGTTTCCCCAGTTCTTATCAATGCCTGGAACATACCACTTAAAAAGGACTTGTTGATTGACTTACAAACTGACTGACTTGAGTTGTTTTGTTGAATTTAATATTCACTTCTTATAAAAATTATATGTACTTAAATGGTTCAAGGACTTAGTTAATATTTTGGGTTTTTTATCCATAGAGAAATTAAATATAGAAGGAAATAAATGACAACAGTCTCTTCTTTTGTCATAGGTTTTCTTATGCAACATTCAGTGATGCCAACATCATTTCAATTGTGGTGGACAAAGCTATCTATGTAGCTAAGAAAAACAGCCATTTTGTTGAAGTATGGGACAAGAAGACGGAAAAACTTTGTGTACTAATAGACTGCGTGCAGTTTTTAAAGTAATTTTCCATTTAAAAAAATTTCTTGTCTTGAAGAATAAATATCCTTTGGAAGTGCTATCCAGTGTCACATAGCTCACATGAAGGCAAGATTAAAAAGAGAATGTCATATTCTTGAACCGTTTAAACACTGAATATTATTTTAGGCATATACTGGATTTGATACTAATAAAGTAAAATCCTTTTACCTGTTGGTATTATAGATTGTCATTGAATAACCACTTTTACCATATTCTTTGTGGGATCTGATCTGTGAAACAGTCAAATACATTTTGAGTTATCTGTGAAATAGTCAAATACGTACTGAGTCATTTCATGATGAGGTACTGTCATATCCTATCATTTTAAAAATGTTTTCTTCTCAATCACTGTTTCTTTCCTTAAAGATGTAAAGAATTGTCAGGTACAGAAGTTCTAGTGTTTCTGTATCTTCTATTTTAAAACAATATGTAAAATTATCCTTTTTTCTCTTTCATTTTCTCACTTGACCTTTGTCATGAAAGCGATTTTACATTGGTTCAGGACAGAATTTCAAGGGTTATGTTGATTTCTTTTTAATAAGTTATCTAAAGACTTTTTGGAGGCTTTTCAAAAGTATTAAGTTTTTATTCTCCCCATTATTGGATAGACTTCCACATTAGCAGGTATGTGCCCCTTTAGTTCCAGTAAATCCCAACTCCATCTTACTTACTTTGAAATTTCCTCTTGTTTTTTCATTAAATATTCCCTGCTCAGATAATGAAGCCTATTGCTCTTTGGCATTCTACATTTATATAAAGTGGTTTAAAAACCTTTAAAAAGTTTACACAATTTAGATAGAAAACCTTTGATGAAACTTTTGTTCATGTTTTCAGGGAGCGTACAGTAATATTGAGCAATGAATCAAAACATAAAATGACTTATTCGGGAAGAGTGAAAACCCTCTGCCTGCAGAAAAATACTGCACTTTGGATAGGTACAGGAGGAGGTCACATTTTATTGGTCGATCTTTCAACACATCGCATCATACACATAATTCAGAACTTTTGTAATTCTATTAGAGCACTGATGACAGTCCAGTTAGGTAAGTTGAATTCCTTTCTCTTTTACCCTAAGATAAAAAATAGCTAAAGGTTATTTTCTATATTTAATCTATATGTTTAAAAAATTAAGCATTATGTAAAAATAGGATAAATAAATGCAAAAAACAAGCAGAGACCATCTAACTGAAAAAAAGAGTAGATGCTGGCAGGCATTTGAGGTTAATTTACTACTATATTCAGTAACCAAATTTGCTTCTAAATTTCCTGTTAGCAAAAGAAAAAAGGGAAATATTCTAATTTGTGGTTTTAACCTTCTTGCAAAAACAAAAAGCCTACATATTCATCTACAAAGCAAAACTTTCTCAGAACTGTAATCATGCAAAAATGCATTAAGTGTATCTTTTGACTCCAAGTCCAGTGTTTTTTCTGTTACGACAGACTTTCTCACACCCAGCTCTGGCAACACAGATCACAGTAATTCCCATTATTCATTATGCTATGCTGTGCTTTCATTTTTCATTAAGTTTTAAATGTCTGTCATCACAGAAAACATTACCATAACATTGGACTTTGACTTGGAAGACCTGGGTTACAGCAACCTGAACAGAAGTGGCTCTGCTGAGTGACATGAGACAAGTCACTTCATAGTTTTAAGCTTCACCTTTTGCATATGTAATTTATACTTTTATAAATCATATTTATACTAACAACTTCACTGGGTGAGAAAAGAAACTTATAAAGTACTGTATGTTAATAATTCCTCATAGTTGCATGGTACTATTTCAGGGATTTTAAAGGATTTTTTTATATGCTACAATAATTATTCACATTCATAGAAGTCTTCATGATTAACAAAGCATTTTCCTCACAACAACCCTATGAATTAGGTAATATAAGTAGTATATTCACTTTGCCAATGTAAACTGAGACTTAGTTGACTTATTCATGGTCATGTAGCTAGTAAGTATAAGCTGAGAGTCATACTCAGGTCTCCTTGAAATAATTCTGACTCTTTTTCTACTGTACCATGCAACTTCATCACAAGAGCTCTGGGAGAGGGATTGGGACTAAACTTTTCATTTTATTGGTATGGGGAACCCCTAGGTGAGGAAACTCCCTCCAGAAATGGTGGTATCACCTTCTCTGCAACTAACCATTTTATAGAGTTGCCCAGACCATTGAGAGATTAAGTGTCCTGCCCAAAGTCACACAGCTATTCTCAGTTAGAGGGCAGACTTGAACTCTGGTATTCTTGCCTTCAAGGCCAGCTCCTTATCCGCTATACTCAAGTGTTTTTTTCTACTACACAAGGCAAGGCAAGTATTATTATACCTTTTTTTTAATATAAGGAGACACCCTCAAAGTTTCAATAGTTTGCCGATAATCACTTTGTTAACAAATGGCAGAGCATTCCTTTTCATTTTACAATTACTGTAATACATTTATTTTGCTGAGTAAGGTACATATGTTGTTATACAGAAGCAATCATGCTTATATCTCTGTGGGAGTTATAGTTAAAAACTGGAATTACAAATTTGTGTCTTAAGGAATCCGAATTTAAAATGTGCTTTCTGCTATATGTGAAGAAATTATATTTGTTGTTTAATTACAGGAATGATTTTAGCAGGCATTTTATTTCTTATTTTCTTTTTTGTAAAGGGAGCCTAAAAAATGTCATGCTAGTTTTGGGATACTGCCAGAAAAGTAATGGAAGTACTCAGGCTCAAAAAGGTAAGGTCCAATAGAAAAATAAGCCCTCTGTTTTCAGAATTGTAACTACAAATTCTTTAACCTCGGACAAACACTGTGTGTGTGTGTGTGTGTGTGTGTGTGTGTGTGTGTAAATTAATATATATCACATATAGATATAGATATTCTTATATATTTCTATATATACTGAAGCTGAAGCTAATGCAGTCTTGGGGTTCACTAAGAGAGACAGCTTTGAAGTAGTTACTTGAGGGAATTACAGTGGTAGTCCTACTGTATTTTGCTCTTTCAGACCTCACCTGCAATATTGTATTCAGTTCTGGGCAGCATAGTTTAAGGACATTGATAACCTAGAGTGTCCAGACAAGGACAGCTAGAATGGTAAAGGATGTTTAATCCATGATATAAGAAGTTAACTGCAAGAACTGGGCATGTTTGGTCTGGAGAAGTCAGGTGGGGGAACGTAATAGATTGTTCCCTTTAGTCTCAGAGAGCAGAAATAGGAGCAGTTGAGTAGGAGGTACAAAGAGGCAACTTTAGAGTTTATATCAGGAAAAACTTGCTAATAATTAAAACTGTCCAAAAATGGAATTGATTTGCCTCTAGAGGCTGGATTCTCCATCCTTAGAGGACTTCAAGAAGATGCTATTCCACCACTCGTTGAGTATATTATAGTGGGAGTTATTTAAATATGTAGCCTGGAGACCTCTGTGGTCTCTTCCATCTCTCAAGTACTCTTATTATGTTATTTCTCTGATGCAGGGAGCTCCTGGTGAGGCACTTCCTCTGCTAATACAAATCAGCAACTTCTTCACAATTTAGGTTTGATTGCCTGGGGCACAAAAAAGGCTAAGTGATTTAATTAGAGTCCCACAGCCAGTCTGCATCAAAAGTGGTCTTGCAACCCTGGTTTTCCTGACTACCAGGCCAACTTGATGCAGTACATCAATATTTTGTCTCCAAAGTATTGCCAGCAAATATAATTTTGGTTAATAAATGTCAATATTATTATTAGTTTGCTTTTGTTACATGTAATATGCTTTTTCACAGATAGATTTATATTTTTAATGACTAATTCTAAGTGACATTAGCCATCAACACACCAGTGACTTGTAATTCCAATGTGAAAATTCTCTCCATTCTGGCAAACTGTAAACTACCTATGATTAATAATCAGAGAACATTGTCCATGTCACAGAGCTAATAAATGTCAGACAGGTTTTGATCACATATCTTCCTAACTACATGGAATACCATGCTACCTAAGATTAGACAGGATGTAGCAAATAGATAATACATCTTTCTGGGTTGCCTTTTAAAACATGGGTTTTTTTTTCCAGAAATGGAGTCTTGTTTATCTATATGGGACATTAACCTACCACACGAGGTGGAAAACTTGGAGAAGCACACAGAAGTTAGAAAAGAATTAGCTGAAAAAATGAAAAGTTTTTCCATGGAATAAGAAAGCCCATTAGAAGCCCACTTGTTCTATGATTTTCTCTCATTTTAAAAAATTGTTTGATATGTCTTTTAAAAGTATTTACAACGCAATGATCATGTTTGAATATAGTTTAATATAAGTGAACAAATGTCTATATTTTTAATGTGACTTTTATATGTACAAAATACCTAATAACATTATAAAAGTTCAGGAGTCTAAGCATAAAGAAGTATTTTATTAATGGAAATATTATTATAGTTCTTATAATGAATTTTTTAATAAAATAAAGGAAATACAATACTCATTTACATTATGCTTATTTGGAATGTATGAACTCAACTGTTAATTCGTTAACTTAATCTAACCAATCTAACAGATTGGAAAAATTGTTTATAATAATGAAGGTCATTTTCTGCTTGATAAATTCTAATGTTGAAACAGTTGTTTTGTAAATCAGAATTTCAAAATAATGAGGACATTATAACATCTAGTACAACTCATATGATACATTCCTACATCATGTGTAATTAGATTGCTTATAGTTGAAAATTTTATGCATAGTAGTTATAACATTGTTGTAACAAATAAATGAGTCCCATATAAAAATATTGCCCAGTCCAAAAGAATGTTGTCAGCAATATAGCTAATGGAAAATTTTGTGAGCTATAAGATGCCTGTTATCCCTTGTGATAAGAAGTACCTACAACAATGTAGTCTCTCGTAAAATAAATACAGTCTCTTTCTGTCTCTCTCTCTGTCTCTCTCTCTCTCTCTCTCTCTCTCTCTCTCTGTCTGTCTCTGTCTCTCTCTCTCCCTTCCCCACATGCACACACACACACAGAGTAATAAAAGCTCTGAATTTGTGTTATGTTTACCATGTAATGTGCCCTTTCACTTGTTCTTCAGACACTTTTGTTTCTTTTTAATTCTCATAAATACGTAGACTGTGTTTTCTTGTTCCCTATACTTGCTCTCTCTGAAATTGCTTCAAATCTATTCCATTTCATTCTGGTAGAGGCCTTATTTTCAGGACTGGAGATACTGCTTACATTCTTTTATATTAAGAGAAAAATAGCCAAGTATTTCATTGGTTGGCTTAAAAAGAAACAGATTTTGTTGCGTAGTTGCTAAAAGTACTTGATAGCTTTGGAAAACAATTTTCCACTTTTTTCCTTGTGGTATTTGCTCTGAGACATTTCCACAGAGCAGATCTTGACTCCAATGACTTGTTTGGGTTTCTGTAACTTATAAATAATTTCAAATTTTTAACCTTGAGAGTTATTCTCTGTTTTAAAGGTAGCTGCTTGAATAATTTCCATAAGCTTAATAAGACAATAAGAGATGAATTTGCATTTTTAACTAATTATAAGGTGTTTTTACTTCCTATTTGTATGTAATTTTCTAAACTAAAGACCCTTATGGAAAATGCATGTGTGAATTATATTTATCATGAAAAATAAACATTTGAAAATAATTTTGATAAGACTTTTATTTATATAAGTTATTTTTAAGTTCTCAAAGTATTTCATGCAATTTTCATACTGAAATGATGATACAGTAGATAAAGAAGAGATAAAGGGAAGGGCATATTTACATCAAACATATCAATTTTGAATTTTTGTTTATGGAAGGAAGGAAAATTCAGGGAGGGAAGGGTGAGATTTATTAAGTCTCTACAATGTGGAAGGCCCTATGTGAAGCAGTGAGGATGCAGATATAAGCAAAAAGAAAGATAGTCCCTTATTGTCAAGGAGCTTACATTCCAATGGAGGAAGACAACACATAAAAGGGAGTTGAAAATTGAGAGGGTTGGGAAATAAAGGTACCTGGCACTTGGGTGTGGTTTTGAATTCCAAAAAATCAGGAGCAGAGTCAGGAGGGGAATGGTTTTTGAAGTCCTAATAGGGCTAGATCTAGCAAAGGAGTGAAGGCTGGCCAGCCAGAGACCCTCCACAGAATAATGTTAGAAGAGGAGAGAAGAGGACTGGTGGAGGTATATTCCAGACTAAGGAGGTACAAGACACAATGAAGGAAGTACCTCACTGAGACAGCAGCAGAAGTAAGCTGGCAAGTAAGCAGCAGGTCTAGGAGGGGAATGAAGACTGGCCAGCCTGGGCCCATTCATACAATCCAGGCCCCAGGAGGAAATCACCAAGGTGAGAAGGAAAACAGCCTAGGAAGAAGATATTCCATTAGTAATGGGGAGCATTGAAATAACTGAGGTGGAATACTTCAATATGGGAAGGGAGAGGAGAAGTGTGGGGAAAGGAAAAATAGACCATTTGGGAAAAAAACCTAAAAGATTATACATCTTCTAAATTTTGATTTATCTTACTTGGGGCCTGGAAACTATCATGCACTTCTTTGTTTCATTCATTTTGCTGACCTGCTTCCTATCGTTATTACTTAACACAAAAATAGCATGAATGTATTAAAATGATGTTAAGGACTACATAAACCTTCATACCTCTTAACCAGAAGTGTTCCTTTTTTTCTAAGTTTTATAAATATTTCACAGAGGTAAAGAATGAAGTTTTAGGGAAGTAATACTAGCTCTATGTAAATTGTGCCCAGTAGTGACCAGAAGTTAGATTAATGGCTTTTATGAACTAAAAAATGGTGCTTTTGAACAAACTTCTTCTGGAGAGGACCCTTGTAACATCTTTGGTGGGAGCAGTTATTGTCTCTGTGCCTGCTCTTTGGTCAAGAGGCAGCCCTGACAGGATATTCCAGAGTAAGAAGACTTGAAAGGAGAAAGCAGGACTAGGAGTGGAATAAAGGCTGGCTAACCTAGGCCTCTTCACAAAATAGAGGCCACAGTAGCAACTCCTCAATGGAGAAGGGCAGGGCAGGTGAGAAAGCCACAACGGTATTGGATGTTCTAGAGTGAGGAAGTTCCAGGATGAGACAGATTCAGAGGCATGGTTTTGGATTTGGAAAGTCAGGAGCAGGGCCAGGAGGGAAATCAAGGCATAGTGGTTTAGGTTATGCCACAAAATTGGAGGCCCCACAAGGCACTCATCAATGGCAGAAGGGGAAGACCGACTGATGAGATATTTCAGGGTGAGAAAACCACGGGGGTAGCTAGATGTTCCAGGGCAAGGAGGGACAAGGTGAAAAGAAAAGTACCAGATTGAGACAGCCGCAGTAGCAGAGTCTCAAATTCAGAAAGTCAGGAGTGAAGCTATGCACCACAAAATGGAGACCTCAGAAGAAAAATCACCAATTGGAAATGAGGGTAGAAGAAGGATATTCCAGGGTAAGAAGGCCATAGGAATGTTGGATAAATAGATAGGAGACCCCAGGCACTGAGGGGAGGTCGAAGATGAGATAGCAGCATAGGTATGGTTTTGAAGTCTGGAGAGTCAGGAGCAGGGCTGGGAGAGGAATGAAGGGTGGTGGACCTGAAGCCCTCCACAAAACAAAGCCCACAGTTGCAGCTCACAAATGGAAGAAGTGGGAAAACCTGGTAGAGGGAAATTCTAGTCTGAGAAGGACACATAAATAATGGTGAGGCCCAGGCACTGAGAACATATTTTGAGGAAGAGATAGTAGTAGAAGCATGGTTTTTAAGGCTAATTAGTCAAGAGCAGTCCATGAAGAGAATGATTTTAAAGTTCAGAAAGTTAAGAGCAGATTCAGGAGGGGAATTGGTTTTGAGGTCCAGAAAGACAGGAATAAGACATGGAGGGGAATTAAGAGTGACCTTAATGGCCTCTTGCACAGACAGGACTAAGAGGAGAATGAAGTGTGACTAGCTTCAATCCCTCCACAAAATGCAGGCCACATGAGGAACTCAGCAATGAGAAGCAGAGCAGGGAAGCAAGGAGGGAGGACTGACTATTATAATAGAGGGATTTTTCAGTTTGAAAATGCTGCATGAATGGTTGGATGTTCCAAGGCAAAGAGTCCCTGATGCTGAGCAAAGTAACTGGAAATTCCTTCCAATTTTTTAGATCTTTATTTTTGTCAAATGCGTTTTCTTATTTCAGTTATGTAAGTCTTGAATATACCTTGATAGACTGGTTCCCAGGGACTTCCAGCAAAGATAAGGTTTCTTCTAGACCTAGATCTATGAGCAGATGTTAAAAAAGAAATGTCAAATAGAGCAAATATTTTTAAAAAAATAACAATTTCCAGAAGCAGTCCAGTTAAGCTCTCCCAAAGAATTACTCTTAACAAAAATGCAGAAATTACCAGATAGAGTCCTGAATGAGAGAGATCTAAGAAAAAGTCATAGTCATTTTTCCAGCCCAGGTGGGTATTGAGAAATAGAGGTCTGTTGACACTGAGGCAGTCTCTTCAGAAAGGTGCCATTGGAACATACCACCCTAAAGACTGAACCTGGGGCCTGCAACTATACATTAGACCAAGAAAAGGTTCTAGATCCAGCATAGATGAACTTAATGCTATGTAGGGAGAAAAAATAGCTGACTGGCAGGTCAATGAATCACATTCAAGAGTTTGGTTGAAGATTCAGTAAAGACTAAGGAGGAAAACTATATCTAGGGATGGTGGACCAGGCAAGGAACAGTCATGGCATGTAGTACTAAGTACTGGCCAAAAAGCAGGAGCAGAAGCAAACAGCAGCCATGTAACTGACTCTAGAGTGGATCACAGATGCATTCCTGAGGCCTGTCTGAAGATTGTAGAATGAAAACTTCACAGTTCTATCACTCTGAACCTACAGTCTTCCAGCTAGATGATAGTGACTGGGTCTGGCAGCAATGTGTGGGGTGCTCTGGGAGGACAAGTACCTCTGGTGTGAGGGCTGCTTATCCACTTTTGGTGTCCACCTGGCCCTCAACTCTCACCTGTGCTACCAAGAAGCTGTGGCATGCACAGCAGTCACACCCAATAAAATCTTCTTAGCAGATGGGCTAAACCAAGTCGAGGGTAACCAATGGGTCACAAACCCATTGGTGAGTTAGAGGATTGTCTAACCCAAGCATGTGAAGACTTCCCCTAGCAGAATGGGTGGACACAAACAATTTGTTTCAATGTCCATGAAAGTGGTAGAAACAGGACCTGTCTCCACTTACAGCTTAGTGTATTGTTAATTTATTGTTAATGGAATGGGGTGGGAAAATCTTTCTCATCCATTAATAGGCCCATGTGATCTGCCTGAGTCACATGAGTCTAAGCCACATGGAGCCTGTGGTGGGAGGAGCTTGCCGAAGCGGGGGAGCAAGAAGTTAGAGTGAGTCAGAGCTGGGAGAGAGACAGAATGAGTTGGAGCTTGGAGCCAGAGGAGACAGGCAGAGAAAACAAAGGAGCTAGAGTGAGTGAGAGAGGGAGTGATTTTGCTTAAGGGAGCCTTTGTGGGGAGGCCCAACAAAGGGAAGGCTTGGGGGTGGAGGTGCCCCCTGCATCGATAATGTGTACAGATTTCTTTGTTGCTATGATGGATTTGGCTTTCTGGTGTTGGAACAAATGTTTTGGTTTCATCTTCCATGGAGAGAGTCTGTTACATCTTGAGATTCAAACTTGGGAATTCGCTTGCACATTCATAGCAGCTGCTGTGGGTATCACATTGGCGATTGTATCAGTAAAGCCATGATAACAATGTAGATGATAATTGTCAAAATGCCTATGTGGTTCTGTATCACAAAGTAGATGAGACTCTCCACACAGAAGGCAGAAGAAATAAACCATTTATACAGACACCAGAGAAACATATCGCACAAGCCATTTATCCAATCTATCAGAGCAGTAAAATATTCAATACAAAATATCCCAACATGGAGCTTCACCATCCCAAAACCTCTCCGACCCCCTGCTGGGGTGTTCCCCAAACACAAACTCACAGTATAGCTAAGTCAGCCTGTTCAGCTCTAACCATCACAACAGTGACCATTAGCAGACCTTAGCATCCATAACTGCTCTCTCTCTGCATTTCCTGTGATATAACTTCCTTTTCCTGTCAGGAAGCTCCTCCCACTACATGTGATTTAGGCTTCCTGTTTCATAAGCAGGTCACGTGGCCTATTAATGGGTGGGAAAGTTCTTCAAATCTAAATTGCTACTACAGCAATATGCTTGGTTAGACATCAAAGATGCCAAGGCCATCCACTGCAGCCTGGGCCATGGCCACTCATCTTAATTTTTGTCTTGCCACTGGACCTTGATGATGCTGGAAGAGAGAGTGAAGCTGATGATTTTGTGTAACTCTGCCTCACTTGCATGCACAAGTCAAGACATCACCTTGTGATGTCATTGATCCTCTTTGAAAACTAAAGATGAGCAACTCTACTGGGGCAAGCCCACAGTTAGGTTACCCAGACTCCAAATCAGGGTCAAAATTTTCAAAGGTTAGACAAAAGGGCAGTGATCACTCTTCACTCTCTATCATATAGCTTTTGAAGCTTTCAGTGACTGAAAACTTTCTTGTCCCCAATTTGAGCTGCCCCTGAATGGAGCCAAGATGGCAGAGTAAAAGCAGCCACTTCCTTGACCTCTCTTTTAAACCCGTACAAATACCTGTAAAAAATGACTTCAAACAAGTTTTAGAGCAGCAGAACCCACAAAAAGACAGAATGAAACAAATTTCTAGCTCAAGACATCCTGGAAGGTTGACAGGAAAAGTCTGTTGCACCAGTTTGAGAGAAGGGTGCAGTCCAGCACAAAAAGCACTGGCACAGAACAGGCCACCCTGCAGCAAACCTGGAGCAGGCCTCAGGGGACTGAATCACTGGCAGCTGTGGCAGTTTCCAGACTTCTCAATCCACAAATGCCAAAGACAACTTAGAAGGTCAGAAGGAAAGATCTGTGAGACCTGAGTGGGAGAGGAGCACTGTCTGGCCACAGCCCTGGGGCTGTGGAGGTGGGGGTGGCAGCAGCTGCTTCCTGAGCTCTCAACCCACAAAGAAGGGCTAATCGGAGGTGCTAATTGGAGAGGGATTGCAGGGATCTCTTTTCTGTTGCTGAGGCAGGGTTCTCCTGGATCTGGGTTGCAGTTCTGAGTGGCGGTCCTAGTGCAAGGAGGAGCCCTGGCGTGATGGAGCTTGTGACGGTGATGGAAAGGGAATCCTCGTCATAGTTCCAAGGCAGAAAAGAGTGCATGTGGTTATTCACAGACTAGAGCACAGGCCAGGAGAGGAGTAAACACCTTTCCTTTGATCATACCACCTTGGAAGAACTGAAAATTTATAGGTCTCTAGAAATATGTCTGAAAACAGCAGCACAAAACCACTGAAGCTTGGGATAGTATACCCTCCACACTGGAAGCAGAGTGAGTCCTACCTTAACAAAGAGTTAACAAGTAAAGTAATTGGCTGGGAAAAAGAACAAACCACGGGAAAAAATCAGACTATAGAATCTTACTTTGGTGACAAAGAAGATCAAAACATACAACCAAAAGAAGACAATAAAGTCAAAGCCCTTACATCCAAAGCCTCCAAGAAAAATATGAATTAGTCTCAGGCCATGGAAGAGTTAAAAAATGATTTTCAAAATCAAGTGAGAGAAGTAGAGGAAAAATTGGGAAGAGAAATAAGAGTGGTGCAATAAAATCGTGAAAAATGCATCAACAACTTGCTAAAGGAGACCCCAAAAAATCATAAATTAAACCTTCAAAAATAGACAGGACCAAAAGGCAAAAGAAGTCCAAAACGCCAATATGGAGAAGAATGCCTTAAATGTGAATGCTAAAAACTAAAATTGGCCAAATGGAAAAGGAGGTTCAAAAGTTCACCAAAGAAAATAATTCCTTAAAAATTAGGATGGAGCAAATGGAAGTTAATGACTTTATGATAAATCAAGAAATGATAAAACAAAGCCAACAGAATGAAAAAAATAGAAGAGAATGTGAAATATCTCACTGTAAAAACAACATATCTGGAAAATAGATCAAGGAGAGAGAGAGTTTTAAAACAATTGGACTACCTGAAAGCCATGATCTACATCATCTTTCAAGAAATTATCAAGGAAAACTGCCCTGATATTCTAGAACCAGAGGCGAAAAGAGAAATGGAAAGAATCCAACAACCACCTGCTGAAAGAGATCCCCAAAAGAAAATTCCTAGGATTACTGTAGTCAAATTCCAGAGTTCCCAGGTCAAGGAGAAAATACTGCAAGCATCCAGGAAGAAACAATTCAAGTATTGTGGAAACATAATCAGGACAAGATTTAGCAGCTTCTGCCTTAAGGGACTGGAGAGCTTGGAATGTGATATTCTGGAGGTCAAAGGAGCTAGGATTACGACCAAGAATCACCTATCCAGCGAAACTGAGTATAATCCTTCAGGATAAAAAAAATGGTCATTTAATGAAATAGAGGACTTTCAAGCATTCTTAATGAAACGACCAGAACTGAATAAAAAAATCTGACTTTCATATATAAGACTCAGGAGCATCATGAAAAGATAAACAGGAAAGAGGAATCATAAGGGACTTGTTAAAGTTGAACTGTTTACATTCCGTTGACCTGAAAGTTTGGTTAAAGGAGGCAAACAGACTAGGTGACATGAATTCATATAGTTTATTCCCTTGAAGCTAGCATATACATGATCATGGAATCAGAAGCAAACTTCTAATTGATTGGAAGAAGACAAGGTTTAAGTAACAATCCCAACTCCAGTTTATGATCTCCGTATCAAAGAAAGGAAGTTCTTAGTTGAACAAGACAATTGACAAGGTAGGGTCACTTAGAGATTATGATCACAAGATGCAAATGTCTCTAGAATTCTGGTTACAGACATCCTGTCACCAACAGGAAAGATACCCATTGTCAATCTTATCTGGTCTTTGAAGTTGCTGACACAGAAAGGGGCATTTTTAGAATAGAGCAAAAGCAGTTTGGATGCTTTGGATATTATTGGGGTTCAAATAATCTGAAAAGATTGTCATTTCCTCCATTTGGTCAAAGGTGAGTGAAAGCCACACCTATAGACCAAGAAATCTATAACTCTTCTTCAGGGAATGGGGTAGGAAGTTCTAAAAAGTTTTTCCTTTGCTGACCAGTGAGATGAGCTAATCTCTGTGTCTGGAGTGGGCCCCTCAGACAGAGGGAAAACAACCATGGACAACATTATTTTGTTCGCTAAGGTGGTGGAACACTTGTGGGCCAAAGTCAGCCCTAGTGGGACCCCTAGTAACAGGAGAAAACAATAATGCAACTTTCCCTTCAAGATTCAAAAGTCTCTTCCCACACAGCTGTCTGGCAGGGAACATCATCATTGAAGTCCTCTGGTCCTTGGTATTTGTTCCAGCCATCTCCAGCACAGCATCTCAGCATTTTCTTCTTCTTGTCTTCTTGTAGGAAACAGTTTTCTTTCCATTCTCCTACAAAAGTTACCTTAGCACAATTTTAAGTTACCATTTCTAATCCTAATACCCTGATCATTTTTACAGTTTCAAAATTGGAACCTTTACCAATTGTCATGTTTAAGAAATTCACATCCAAACCCAGTTTCTTATACTTTACATTAACCCATCATTAATTCCCCTACCAGAAGGATGAGATTTCACTAAGGAATTAACAACAGTCTCCAGTACATACATAAATACATTAGATAACCAATTTTTAACTCAGTACATATAAAATCTTAACCTTTTAGTCATGCCATGTTTCTTTGATGGCATTTACAAAATAAACCACAAGCCATTCTTCCTTTAACATTACTAATTGTAACAAAGCTTTAGATAGGCACGATATTAACAAAACAATATTCTTGCAAGCCCTTGACCCAATTGTCTCCATACCATTACCAAGAATTAAAAGATCCTAATTGATTTATACAAGACCCTATACATGGCCTTGCAAACTACCTCAACTTATACAGGAACACTGGTTCCAGTCCTGTGGTAACCCAAAATGTTCCATAATCAATTATTTTAATAGATTTGTTACTGTACTTACAAAACCTTCTGATTATAGAAATTTGCCACTGAGAGATTAGGGACTTAGAGTAAAGGGGTGATATTTCCCCAACTTCCTGTCAACTCCAGGCAGAAGGTATGTCAAACTGCAAGCTGCATTGAGCCAGGCTTAAAGTCTGCCAGGTTTCAGTAAAGGAAGTCAAGAAAGTTCCACCTCAGCATATGCAGAAGTTGCTTTCTAAACCCTTCCATGAAATCATACCTGCAGTTCATGCCTGCCCCCCCCCACAGGGCTGCGGCATCTTTGGTCAGCCTTCCTTGATATTCACACCTGGAGTTAGACTCAGAAAAACAGTCAGTTAACAGTCCCATTAAGTTTTTGAATAGCAAGTTCCAATAATCAGTTTAAGACATCACTATAATCTCACATTGCTTAAGGAACATTCTTAAAGCTAGCTCTAGGGGGGCGGAGCCAAGATGGCAGCTGGAAAGGAGGGACTTGCCTAAGGCTCTCCCCCAGGACCCTACAAACACTGACAAATATGACTCTGAACAAATTCTAGAACTGCAGAACCCACGAAATAGCAGAGGGATGCAGGGCTCCAGCCCAGCACAGCCTGGATGGTCACTGGGTAAGGTCTATCACGCAGGGAGCTGGGAGCAGAAAGGAGCAGAGGCCAGCGTGGGCTGCGCCCATACCAACTAGACTGGAAGCCCTGAATCAGTGAGCTGTGGCAGTTACCAGACTTCTCAACCTACAAACACCAAACACAACAGAGAAAGTTAGTGGGAAAAGCTGCGGGGACAGAGTTAAAGGAGTTCAAGGTTTAGCCACTACCCCGGAGGCAGAAGAGATGGTGCAGCTACAGAACTATAGCTGCAGTTGCTTCTGGCCCCAGGCCCACCTGGTGGGAGGAATTAAGTGGCAGATCAGAGCAGGAGCGCAGAGCCTGCTTAAGATTTGAGTCAGGTATGGGTTGGCGGTTCTTGGGTGAGGAGTAACACTGGTGTGGCAGAGCTTGCTGTGAGAAATAGCTCTGCAAACAACAGCACATCCCCTCAAGCTTGAAACAAAGTACTCTCTACTCTACAAGCAGTAATACCCCGACAAAAAACTCAAGGGTCAAGTAGTTGGTTGGGAACATTGCCAGGCAATGAAAACAGACTCAGATTCAGACTCAGACTTTGAAATCTTTCTTTGGTGACAAAGAAGACCAAAACATACAGCCAGAAGAAGTCAACAAAGTCAAAGAGGCTACATCAAAAGCCTCCAATAAAAACATGAACTGGCCTTGTGTCATGGAAGAGCTCAAAAGGGATTTGGAAAAGCAAGTTAGAAAAGTAGAGGAAAAATTGGGAAGAGAAATGAGAATGATGCGAGACAACCATGAAAAACAAGTCAATGACTTGCTAAAGGAGACCCAATCATCTTTCAAGAAATTATCAAGGAGAACTGCCCTGATATTCCAGAGCCAGAGGGTAAAATAAAAATTGAAAGAATCCACCAATCGCCTCCTCAAAAAAGATCCCAAAAAGAAAACTCCTAGGAATACTGTTATCAAATTCCAGAGCTCCCAGATGAAGGAGAATATATTGTAAGCAGCCAGAAAAAAACAATTTGAGTATTGTGGAAACACAATCAGAATCTTACAAGATCTAGCAGCTTCTACATTAAGGGATCAAAGGGCTTGGGATATGATATTCTGGAGGTCAATGGAACTAGGATTAAAACCAAGAATCACCTACCCAGCAAAACTGAGTATCATGTTCCAAGACAAAATATGGATTTTCAATAAAATAGAGGATTTTCAAGCTTTCTCAGTGAAAAGACCAGAGCTGAATAGAAAATTTGACTTTCAAACACAAGAATCAAGAGAAGCATGAAAAGGTAATCAAGAAAGAGAAATCACAAGGGACTTGCTAAAGTTTAACTGTTTTGTTTACATTCCTACATGGAAAGATGATGTGTATAATTCATGAATCCTCAGTAATAGGGTAGCTGAAGGGAATATATATATATATATATATATGTGTGTGTGTGTGTGTATATATATATATATGTGTGTGTGTATATATATATATATATATATATATATATATATATCAAACCCGACTTGCTAAAGTTTAACTGTTTTGTTTACATTCCTACATGGAAAGATGATGTGTATAATTCATGAATCCTCAGTATTAGGGTAGCTGAAGGGAATATAAATAAATATATATCAAACCCCAGGGGATAGACTCATGGATTTTTCTGTCACACCTGAAGACTGCCCCTGCTCCTGAGTGAACATCCGACTCCATTGGTGGCCTTACCCTTTGGCTTTGTAAGAGCCTGAAGAAGATGATATCTGAGGCAGACGGCTTCCCCAAGTTCACTCCAGTAAAGGTTTTAGATTCTGAGTCCCAGACAGCAAGTTGTATGAGGCCAAGGAAACGAAGCAAACTTGGTCTTCTCAGGAATTCAACATTCTCCTCAGTGCCCCTACTTCTGGATGCAGTTAAGCAAAACCCACATCTGCCTAGCCCTCAACAGCAATCTGGGCCCTGTTTTCTCTGGAGCCACTTGAGTCCCTTTAGCACCCCCTGCTGCTTTTTGCTATTTATCAAATCACACTTCTGGAACTCCTGTAGGAGACCTTTATATGACCCAGTGCAACTACACTATTTGGGTTCATCCTGGTGAACCTAAACCAAACACTAGAGGGAGGTTGACTTAATGATATATATCCTGCCTTCTCCTTGGATCCTAGGAACCTATGCAACCCAAGGGGCCTCTGACTCCCAATTCTGCTCAGATTGACCTGCTGGGTTAGGTGCCACTCCCTATCACAGACCAGCCATCTGGCCCTTCAGATCAGGAGTAGAAATTATTGTTTGGGACTACTCCTGGGGGGTACCTCTGAGCAGAATACAGGTACAGCCTGACAACCAGTGACTCCCTAACAATCCCTGTCTGAACTCTTGTGTAGGCATGCTTCTCTCTCAGTCCTGGCTCCTGTGTAGGTGGTGAGGGCACACATAAGAAGGCTATTATCAATCAGTTTCCTTGCTTCCTTACATTCTCTTACCCTCCCATCATCCCTAGGTGTGTGTGTGTGTGTGTGTGTGTGTGTGTGTAAGCTCTCTTTACCAGACTCTTCCTCCCCAATGGACTACCATCATTTGTGCCATGTCCAATCTCCAGTATATTCCAGGTACCATCCTAGTACCTCTGATTCCCTGGGAACCTTCTTACTATGGATTCTCACCCCTGAGTCATGTACCATTGCTCCCAGTATGTTGTCCAGGCCCTACCCCTCCTTATAGGTGGCAGTATCCTGGCCTCTACAGGGACAGGAGTAGAAAGTCTAATTTCTGCAAATGAGGTTATCAAGAATCTGTCCCAACAGATGAATGACATGAACAACCAGATAGCAAGGGTGGTGGGAGATCTGAAGGGTGAAATCAACTCTCTGGCCAGGTGGTCTTAAAAACTGGTGGACATTGGATACACTCCTGACAGCCCAGGGGGGGTGTCTGTGTCTTCCTCAACAAGGAATGCTGTTTTTATGTTAATAATTCCCAATGGATTCAGGATAGCATAGATGCATTTCACACTCATGCCACTCAGTTTAGGGCACAGGCCACAGGAACCCAGTGGTATGAGATGTTTAGCTCCTTTTCCTCCAGAGGGGGTGGTTTGATCAGATCCCTTCTCCTTTCTGCTACTGGGATATTTACTGTCCTCACTGTCCTGGTGAATAAAATTCTGTCCATAATCATTCCTCCTTGATCTACAGGACATATCTTGAATATTCCTTTGATCAAAAGGAGGGAAGGTGAAAGCAGAGCAGACCCCTGGTCAAACAAGCAAGGCCTACTAGAACTCCCCTTCTGACTTTCTAAGGAAGAGCAAAGCTCTGCCCCTAAAAACCTTGTTTGCCATGACAGTGCTTTAAAGCCAAACCTGAATTCTACAGCTGCAAGAAGCACTCTGCTGTCTCACCCACAATAATAGAACTCTGGGCACTTCCCATCCTGACCCTCTTCCTTGTTCTATGTACCTTGGGGCATCTTATGACATCTGTGAAATGACCCCTTCAAAGCAAAATGGAAAACAAACCCTAGAAGCAGAGGTAGTACCTGACTGGGCCATGACATGGCCATTCCTACCCAGCTTTGTGGTTTTTGCCTTTATACTCTGAGCAGCCTAACCCCAAAAGGAGTTCAGTTCTGCCTGCAGCTCAACATGCCTGCTGCCAGCTTGAAAGAAATAAAGCATACAAGCAACCTAATTCTGTTTGTCTTTGTTAGACCAAACTCGGGGCTTGACAATTATTATTATTATTATGCTTTATCAATAAACTTGTTAGCTGTGTGGTTCTAAGCCAAGTTATCCCAGTTATGTGATTTGTGTTGTGTATAAAAATAATACCTAACATTAATTTGATAATTTGCTGTATTAGAAATATTGTTGGAAATGTGAATTCTTCTTTAATTCTTTTGGGTTATGGATTTAAATTGTTAGAAGACTTATGTAAAAATAAATAATAACCAGTAGCAATTAGTAACTGGATTAGAGTGTCAGTATTTTAAGATTTCAGAATGTTTAAAGTGCAATGATTTGATTTCAATTAAGAACTAGAAATTGCAAAGGAAAAGATTTTAGAAGTCAGTCTATAACCAGCTTTAGCCTGAGAGTAAGGTTAGATAATCATCTGCTCATTCATGTCCACCCACCTTTCAGGATAAATCTGTAGGAAGGCCTTATTAAGTCTAATACTACATGAATATTGATAAATAGTAAAGATAATGGTTATGTGATTTATGACTATTATATAAAAATCTTAAATGTTTCCTTGTACTGTTCAATTATTTAATTATTATTTAATGCAGCTATTTAAGTAATTCTGTGAAAGCCAATCTACATCCAATCTCAGCAGGAAGTATTTTTAAAAGCTGAGACCTTCACCTCTTACCCCAAGATTTTGGGTCCCATTTGTTTGGGGCCAGAATGATGGGGTGCTTGTGCTGAAGCCCCTGCCCTAAGATCATACAATGTTTATCATTCTTCAATTGATACTTATTGTTTAGGCCTCAAGATGTGGTTTTTTGTGTGTGTTATCCCTTTCATATTGTTATAGAAATTATGTTGATACAAGTTGCCCCTAAAGCCCCATCGGCCTATGTAATGGACATGTAAGATCTTGGGGCTGAACGTAAGGTTAGTGGGATGTAAAATCTTCCCTGCCCATTAATAGGCTTCACATGGAGCCCTGATGCAGAGGTAATTAGGCTGCGGGCCACAGGGATTTCCACACCTTTCCAATTAAGTGCTGATTTCCAAGCTTCTCAGCACTAAGCCAATCAATTGACTGGAAACAGTATATGTTGTATTGCTTGGAGAGAGAGGTGTGGACAGAGAGAGAAGGAGGCAGGGAGAGAAATGGTAGGAGGGAAGAACTTGTCTAGAGGAACTTGCTTGCAGGGAGGCTTGATGGAGAGAATGTTTGAGATGTCAGCACTCCCTGGTTTGGTAATGAGTACCTTGCTAAATCTTGCATTTTGGTATCCTAAGAGTAATGTTCCAAATAAATGTTTTGGTTTTGTCTTAGAGGAAAAGAATTTGTTATATTTTATGAACTAATGCTGTGAATATTTATGCATATTCATAAACAGCTGCTATGAGTAACATATTGCTGTTATATCAGGAAGTTTAGGAAGTCCCCTATTCCACTGAATATCTGCATCCTTCCCTGAAAGATTATGCTCAATTATTTTGCTGGGTAGTTAATCCTTGGTTGTAATCCAGGCTCCTTTGCCTCACAGAATATTGTATTCCAAGCCCTCCAATCTTTTAATGTAGAAGCTTCAAGGTCCTCAAATTGGTAATTAAGATGGGCTTTTAGCACTTATTCAATCAAGTGCCCTTGAAGAGTTTGGTCTTTGTTTCCTTGATTAAATTAGAAGTCCTTGATGACCTCCTTGCCTCAAGGGAAAGCCTAGTTTACATGGGTGTGAGTGACATGTTTGTGACATCAGAGGCTTTTAGACCAGTGGGTTTAAGCTGCATTTTTGTGACGCTTTTAGGTCACATGAGTGAGTTGCATGTGTGACTCATCTTTGACCCTGAACAAGATACATAAATCCAGAGGTTGGCATTCTCCCTTGGGGCTCTCACTCTTGGAGGTGTGTTGATGTGGAGACTCTGGAAAGCTATAGTTAAGAGCCCTCCAGCTTGTAAACCCGGATGTTGGAACTTTGTTAAACCCTAGTGTCTATGCATTGATATTTGAAACAGACAAGCTCTGTCTGTTGATGTTTGTAATTTATTTGTATTTGCTCTGAAGTTCAGGATGCTGGCTTTTTCCCCTGAACTAAGTGAATGATATTTGTATGTTCGATTAAACTGATATTGCTAACCCCTTAATGTTACTTTCCTTACTAAAGCAGATCAAAAGAACCTGTGCTGGCAGCGTCTTTGTCATTGGGCTTGTGCTGTTTCACCCCAACAACAGCTGCTAGACGAATTGTTGATACAGTCCTGCACAATCCTGACAGTGGTTCCACAATATTTAAATTGTTTCTTTCTGGCTGCTTGCAGTATTTTCTCCTTGACTTGATAATTCTGGAATTTGGCTACAATATTCTTGGAGTTTTCAATTTGGGATCTCTTTCAGGAGGTGATCAGTGGACTCTTTCAATGATTATTTTATCCTCTGGTTCTAGGACATCACAGCAGTTTTCCTGGATGATTTCTTGAAAGATGCTGTCCAGGTTCTTTTTTTGATCATGGCTGTCAGGCAGACCAAGAATTCTTAAATTGTCTCTCCTGGGTCTATTTTCCAGGTCAGTTCTTTTTTTTCCCAATGAGCTATTTTATGTTTTCTTCTGGTTTCTTTTTCATTCTTTTGATTTTGTTTGACTGATTCTGTTTTGTAGTTGTATCTGATTTATTACATCATGTAGTTAAATGACTCTTTGACTCAACAATATTCTAGTTTAATTGAGCAGATAAAAAACCTGCCACAATTAACCAAGACACTTGTACTCATGTAGAGAGAACCTAAGGGTTAGCTTTTTTTTTTGATCGACACTTAATGCCTCATAGAGTCTTTGGATTCCACTTGCCCAATTCTAATTTTCGGTGAATTGTTTTCCTCAGTTGCCTTTTGTATCACCTTTTCCAGTTGGCCAATTCTACTTTTTATGGAGTTGTTTTCTTCCATGTACTTTTTCCATTTTGTTGATTGTATTTTGAAAGGAATTAATTAATTTTTCTTCTACCTCCCTTATTTGACTTTTAAAATCCTTCTTGAGCTCTTCCAAGAAGGCTTCTTGGGCTTGAGACCAGTTCATGTTCCCCTTTGAGGTTTCAGAGGTAGGTGTATTGACAATATTGTCCTCTCCTGAATTTGGTTTTGATCTTCTTTGTCACCAAGATGCTTTGCTATAGTCATTGTTTTTCTTTGTTACTTTTTGCTTATATTGTTTGCCTTTCTCTGGCTTTTAAAGTTGATCTCTGCTTCTGCGGCACAGGGGGCACTGTCCCAATCTTCTTGTGTTGGGCACTAAGGGCCTGGTTACTGGTTTTATGAGCTGGGGCCTCAGGTGCTGGCAGCTGGAGGCTGGTGGTTTACCTGGTGCTGAGCTGGAGCTGCTGGTGGTGGTAGCTGGTATATGCCTGGTGTTGGGGCTTGCTTGCTCCACCACCCTGGGCCTCAGGATTTTTCCCTGGTTTGCTGAGGTGGGGCTTGCCACTGGCTTGCTGGGATGCCTCCCATCCTGTGCTGGTCTCCTTCAGCCAAAGCAAGAAGGACCTTTTGCTTAATCCCCCTAGCCTCCTGAGCTAAAAGACTGTTAGTTGCACCTTTTCTTTCTGTTGGCTCCACCCTTTCAGGATTTTCCTTGGGGAAATATTCTCTGGGTTTTTCAAGATCAATAAGGGAGCATGAGAGCAAATTACTGCTTACTCCACCATCTTGGCTGCCAGATATTTCTCCCTTTTTATATTTGTTTGCAATATGTTCATGCCCTAATATATGGTCAGTTTTTTTGAAGTTTTATGTTGCTCTGTATATTCTTTTGCCATCCCACCTAGAATATGCCATAAGTCTTTTCACTCTAATTTTTTTTCTTTTTTTGTTAAATTTATTTAATATATTTAGTTTTCAGCATTGATTTTTACAAGAGTTTGAATTACGAATTTTCTCCCCATTTCTACCCTCCCGCCCACTCCAAGATGGCATATATTCTGATTGCTCCGTTCCCCAGTCAGCCCTCCCTTCTGTCACCCCACTCCCCTCCCATCCCCTTTTCCCTTCCTTTCTTATATGGCAAGATAAATTTCTATGCCCCATTGCCTGTGTATATTATTTCCTAGTTGCATGCAAAAACTTTTTGTTGTTGTTGTTTTTGAACGTCTGTTTTTAAAACTTTGAGTTCCAAATTCTCTCCCCTCTTCCCTCCCCACCCACCCTCCCTAAGAAGGCAAGCAATTCAACATAGGCCATATGCGTATCATTATGTAAAACCCTTCAGCAATACTCATGTTGTGAAAGACTAAGTATATTTTGCTCCTTTCTAACCTATCCCCCTTTAATGAATTTTCTCCCTTGACCCTGTCCCTTTTCGAAAGTGTTTGTTTTTGATTACCTCCTCCCCCTATCTGCCCTCCCTTCTATCATCCCCCCTTTTTTATCTTCTTCCTCCTTCTTTCCTGTGGGGTAAGATACCCAATTGAGTGTGTATGGTATTCCCTTCTCAGGTCAAATCCAATGAGAGCAAGATTCACTCATTCCCCCTCACCTGCCCCCTCTTCCCTTCCAACAGAACTGCTTTTTCTTGCCACTTTTATGCAAGATAATTTACTCCATTCTATCTCTCCCTTTCTCCCTCTCTCAACGTATTCCTCTCTCATCCCTTAATTTGATTTTATTCTTTTAGATATCATCACTTCATATTCAACTCACCCTGTGCCATCTATCTATCTATCTATCTAGACACACACATACATATATACATACATACATACACACACACACATACATATATATGCATATTCCCTTCAGCTACCCTAATACTGAGGTCTCATGAATCATACACATCATCTCTCCAAGCATGAATGTAAACAAAACAGTTCAACTTTAGTAAGTCCCTTGTGATTTCTCTTTCTTGTTTACCTTTTCATGCTTCTCTTGAATCTTGTGTTTGAAAATCAAATTTCCTATTTAGCTCTGGTCTTTTCACTGAGAAAGCTTGAAAGTCCTCTATTTTATTGAAAATCCATATTTTGCCTTGGAGAATGATACTCAGTTTTGCTGGGTAGGTGATTCTTGGTTTTAATCCTAGCTCCATTGACCTCCGGAATATTGTATTCCAAGCCCTTCAATCCCTTAATGTAGAAGCTGATAGCTCTTGTATTATTTTGATTGTGTTTCCACAATACTCAGATTGTTTCTTTCTGGCTGCTTGCAGTATTTTCTCCTTCATCTGGGAGCTCTGGAATTTGGCGACAATATTTCTAGGAGTTTTCTTTTTGGGATCTTTTTGAGGAGGTGATCGGTGGATTCTTTCAATTTCTATTTTAC
This sequence comes from Trichosurus vulpecula, assembly GCF_011100635.1. Lineage (NCBI taxonomy): Eukaryota > Metazoa > Chordata > Mammalia > Diprotodontia > Phalangeridae > Trichosurus > Trichosurus vulpecula. Next base: position 212,157,279 of record NC_050577.1, on the reverse strand, counting down.
CTTCTGGCTCTAGAATATCAGGGTAGTTCTCCTTGATAATTTCTTGAAAGATGATATCTAGGCTCTTTTTTGATCGTGGCTTTCAGGTAGTCCAACAATTTTTAAATCATCTCTCCTGGATCTATTTTCCAGGTCAATGGTTTTTCCAATGAGATATTTCACATTGTCTTCCACTTTTTCATTCCTTTGGTTCTGTTTTTATAATATCTTGATTTCTCATCAAGTCACTAGCTTCCACTTGCTCCAATCTAATTTTTTTTCTTTTTTTAAATTTATTTTTATTTTTAGTTTACAACAGACAGTTCTACATAATTTTGAGTTCCAGATTTTCTCCCCTCTCTCCCCCCTCCCTCCCCAAGACGGCATGGAATCTCATGTAACTATCATGAATGACTTCGCATTGAATTAATTTATACACTAGTCAAGTTGCGGAGAAGAATTACGACCAATGGAATGAATAATGAGAAAGAAGAAACAGAACAAAAAAAAAAAACAACAACCCTAAAACAAAAACAAAAGAGAAGAGAAAAAGGCGAGCATGAAGTGTGCCTCAATCTGCATTCAAACTTCATAGTTCTTTCTCTGGAAGTAGATAGTATTCTCCATCGTGAGTCCTTTGGAGTTGTGCCTGCACCTTGTGTTACTGAGAGGAGCGAAGTCTGTCAGGGTTGGTCCTCACGGAGTCCATATATCTGTGGTTGTGTACAGTGTTCTCCTGGCTCTGCTCCGCTCACTCAGCATTATGTCGTGTAGGTTTTTCCAGGTTGTTATGAAGTCTGTATCATCCCCATTTCTTATGGCACAATAGTATTCCATTACCTTCATATATCACAGCTTGTTCAGCCATTCCCCAATTGATGAGCATCCCTTTGATTTCCAATTCTTGGCTACCACAAAAAGAGCCGCTATAAATATCCTTGTACATATGGGTCCTTTTCTCACTTGTGTGATTTCTTTGGGATACAACCCTAGAAGTGGTATTGCTGGGTCAAAGGGTATGAACATTTTTATAGCCCTTTGGACATAGTTCCAAATTGCTCTCCAAAATGGCTGGATCAGCTCACCACTCCACCAGCAATGTGACAATGTTCCAATTTCCCCACATCCTCTCCAGCATTTATCATTTTCCTGTTTTGTTATTTTAGCCAAGCTGACAGGAGAGATGTGGTATCTAAGAGTTGTTTTGATTTGCATTTCTCTAATCAGTAGTGATTTAGAGCATTTTTTCATATGCCTATAGATAGCTTTAATTGCCAAATATATAGGAATACAAGCCATTCCCCAATTGAGAAATGGTCAAAGGATATGAACAGGCAGTTTTCCAATCTAATTTTTAAGGTAGTATTTTCTTCAGTGGTCTTTTGGACCTCCTTTTCCTTTTGGGTAATTCTGCCTTTCAAGGCATTCTTCTCCTCATTGGCTTTTTGGAGCTCTTTTGCCATTCGAGTTAGTCTATTTTTTAAGGTGTTGTTTTCTTCAGTATTTTTTGGGTCTCCTTTATCAAGTCATTTACTTGTTTTTCATGTTTTTCTCACATCATTCTCATTTCTCTTCCCAATTTTTCCGCTACTTCTCTAACTTTCTTTTCCAAATCCTTTTTGAGCTCTTCCATGGTCTGAGACCAGTTCATGTTTTTCTCAGAGGCTTTTGATGTAGGCTCTCTGACTTTGTTGATTTCTTCTGGCTGTATGTTTTGGTCTTCTTTGTCACCAAAGAAAGATTTCAAAGTCTGAGTCTGAATCTGAGTCCATTTTCGCTGCCTGGCCATGTTCCCAGACACCTTACTTGACCCTTGAGTTTTTTGTCGGGGTATGACTGCTTATAGAGTAAAGAGTACTTTGTTCCAAGCTTGAGGGGATGCGTTGTTTTTTCAGAGCTATTTCTATACAGCTAGCTCTGCCACACCAGTGTTACTCCTCCCCCGAGAACCGCCAACCTGTGCCTGACTCAGATCTTAAGCAGGCTCTGCACTCCTGCTCTGATCTGCCACTTAATTCCTCCCACCAGGTGGGCCTGGGGCTGGAAGCAACTGCAGCTGTAGTTCTGTAGCTGCACCACCCCCGCTGCGTCCATGGCAATGGCTGAACCTGTAAACTCCTTCCACCCTGTCCCCTGCAGCTTTACTCGCTAACCTTCTCGGTTGTCTTTGGTGTTTGTGGGTTGAGAAGTCTGGTAACTGCCACAGCTCACTGATTCAGGTCGCTAGGGCCTGTTCCGCCTGCTCCTGGTCTGGTTGGTTCTGCTCCCGCCCATGTTGGGCTCTGCTCCCAGTTCTGTGTGCAATAGACCTCACCCAACAACCATCCAGGTTGTCCTGGGCTGGAGCTCTGCTTCCCTCTGCTATTTTGTGGGTTCTGCAGTTCTAGAATTTGTTTAGAGTCATTTTTATAGGGTTTTGGAGGGACCTGGGGGGAGCTCATGCAAGCCCCTGCTTTCCAGCCACCATCTTGGCTCCAACTCCCCTTTACTCTAATTTTTCCAGCAATTTCTTCAGCGCTGTATTTTCCTTTTTGTTTACATTTCTGTTGGATTTAGCCAAAACTTAAAGAGGGATATTGAATTCTCCTGTCACTGTTGTGTTACTCTCTATGATTGCTTGTGGCTCAGTTAATGCTTCCTTTATGAATTTGGATGCTAAGGCATTTGGAGTATATAAGTTTATTACTGATATTGCTTTGCTGTCCATAGTTCCTTTCACTTTTTCTTTTTTATCCCTTTTTATTTTTTGGATTTTTGTTTTTGCTTTTTCATATAGTATATTCTCCTGCTTTTTTGGACTCACTTGATGAATAGTAAATTTTTTTCTATCCTCTCAGTTTTATTTTGTGTATGTCTTAGCTTTTTAAATGTGTTTCTCGGACACAACTGATTATAGGATTTTGCTTTCTTATTCCAATTGTCATTCTTTTTTTGTTTATTCATTTGCATTTAAAATTACAAAAGTTATATTTTCCTCCAACTTTCTCTAACATTGCTTTTTTTCAAGTTATGATTTATTCCCTCCTGTGCTGTAAACATGGTACTATATTCCTTCAGTTCCTTTAGCTTATTCTCTTTTAAGGTGTCCTTATTCCTAATTGTTTGCTTTCCTATATCCCTGATTCCCTCCTCCCATTCATTACCCTTTTCCCTTTAGTGTTTTGCTTATTAGTTATTTTCCATCCTTGCTTTTACTTGGTGATTTGTTTCCCTCTTTTTTCCCACTTAGTCAAGTATATTTCCCCTTTCTTTTCTCCCCTTCAACTTGTTATCTTCATTAGTTTTTTTTTTATTTCATTTTTTAAATGCCCTTTTTGAGAGGATTTCTTTTACCCTCATTATCTGACTTCTCTTTCTGTCTACTCTAAACCCTCATTTTCTGGTTCTTGATTCCTACAATTATCTAGTCTTTCTCTATTCTCTGTATTTATCATGGAATGATTCTTTCCAAGGTATCTATTCTGGGCTCTTCCTTCTTGATAGTTCGTGGCACTGCCTTGAGGAGTTTGCCTGGAGGATTTGTCTTTTCTTTTGTGTCTCACTCCCAGGTACCAGATTTCCCCAGGATATCCAATTTCTTTCCTCCAAAGGGAATCATGTGTCATTTACCCTGTGTCTCTTCAGAATTTGAAACAACTTTCTATCTGTTTGCAATATTTTTTTTCTTTGACTTAGAAGCTCTGGATTTTGTCTATAATGTTCCTGGATGTTTTCATTTGAGAGTTTCTTTCAGGAGATGACAGGTGGTTTTCTCTATTTCTATTTTCCCCTTTGGTCCTAAGAGCAAAAGCAGTTTTCTTGTAAGATTTCTTCAAATATCATATTTAGGCTTTTGCTTTGGTCCCAATACTTAGGTGGTCTGATGATTTCAATTTTTTTCTCCTGGTCTGTTTTCCAGGCCATTTGTTTTTGCCAGGAGATAACTTATGTTTTCTTCTATTTTGTCAGTCCTTTGACTTTGTTTTAATATTTATCATTATCTCATGGAGTTGTTGAATTTTATTTGGTCCATTCTAATTATTGTGAAATTTGTTGCATGTGCAAAAAGCTTACGCCAAGCTGTAAATTCCACTTTCAAGTCTTTCTTCCATGACTCTGATTTCTTTTCCAATCTTTCTCTGGTGCTTTCATTTCATTGACAAATTTTTTAACCCTTTGTTTAAATTGTTGCTTAATCTTTTCCAGAAACAGCTTGTCTTTGTATTTTTCTTCAGAGTTTTGCTTGTAGATATTTTGAAGTCATTCTTTTCTTCTATGTTTCTGTCTTGAGCATTCCTATCACCATAAGAGTTCTTTATAGGGTTCTTTTTGTTTATTTGTTTGTTCATTCTTTCAGTCTGCTTTCTAACTTCAGACTTGATGTTAGGGGCCAGACTCTATATACTTCTAGAGGAAAGGTCTGCTTTTTGGGGGATATTGAGTATTGTATTACTCCAGCACATAAGGCATAGCTCAGGTATTAGTCTTTCAGTGTTCTCAAAGTTTTCTGATCCAGGGGAAAGTCTGATTTCTTTCCATTTGGTCTGAGCTCTGAGTTTCTGACCTGGATTTGGGTCTAAACAACAGTAGACTGCTACCAGGCTCAGTCTCTGTCAGCAAGTTGGGAAGCTCTGTTGGTTTAGAGTGGGAGCCCTTTTTGGTTTGAAATTGTTGCTCTGGTTATTTTTTTGCAGGCTTCTGAACTTACTCCTTTCTAGGTACACTACCCAGGGCTTCTGTACCCAGAAATGCAACCCTTGGGGCAAATCTCCTTATGAGTCTGCCCTGCATCTGTGATGTAGAATTGGGTACTGAGTAATAAAACTACCTTGCCAGTACCTTGGTACTGGCTTAGTACCTGTCCCCGTTGAGGTCTGAGTCTGTGGATGCCTCCCTAAGGGTCTTCACTTTTGTTTATTCTGGGGAGCAACCTCTGCCGGTGCTAGACTGCTCTCAGCTGCGCTCTAGTCAAATTATTCATTATAGCTTTTGTCTTGGATTTCCTCCTCAGGATTCAGTCTGGTACATTTTCTAGATCTTTTTGAAGGTTTTTTTTGGGGGGGGATTGTGAAGTTCAGTGTACTAATTTCTTCTACTCCACCATCTTCTCTGAGTACCTTTTTAGTTTCCTCCTCCCCTATTGAGAAGGACCCTATGCACTAAAGACAAAAATGGCATTTTTCCTCCAGAGTCTGAGGTAGGGATAGATAGTTTCCCTAGATAAGACAAGCAGCCTTAGAGCAATGAACACAGCAAATAGGTCACATAAAGGACAGGGACTGGCAACACTTACCCAGCCCCTGTGGCCTCAGTCTATGAGATAATATCTGTAAAATGCTTAGCAAAGTGCCCAGCACATAGTAGGCACTTAATAAATGCTTTTTTCCTTCCCCTCTTCCTCTAGTGGTACCTGATTAGCTGCTGTTAGACTGTAAGATGATTCTTTGGTAGTTCGTGGCATTTAGTCTCTATTTGGCACACAATTTTTTCAGGATAAATAGGCATTGCATGTATTCTCTGCTGGGTGTTGCGTCCTGTTGCTCTCTGGTACTCACTGCTGTCAGGTGAGACCACAAACACCCTTACTTTCACCCAGGACTAAGTTGTAGGGCTGCCACCACTTCCCACTAAGAGGAAGATTGAGCTGTACCATCTCTCTATTAGCTTAACACCCAGATTAGATAACTAACCACAGAGGAGGACCCTTGGCAGATCTTCCTCCTCCAAGGAGGGCATTAGCGTACATTCAGCCCTTGCTCTATTCACACCTTTAAAGAAGTCTCTGTCTGTTCTCAAAGTTTTAGATTAGATAATCCTTCTCTAAAAGAAGATTTGTTGCCCTCAGACAATGGGGTCTTTGGAATATGAAACAGTTCCAGCTACATAGTGCCTCTTTGCTTGTCATATGTATATCTTTCTCTATATTATCTATCTCTAAATCTCTTTATATATCTATATCCACATTTGTATCATTGATATCAACATCTATAAGTGTAACTTCTCTAGCTCTATTCTGTTTTTTTTTTTTTTACTTTGATTTCCTGGTCACCCAAGTGTAACCTCTCTTTCAGAGGCCTCATTCTTACTCAGACAGTCTATCATGTCAGGATCATAATCTGTTTTCCCAAATCCTCACCTATTTATCTATTTCCTTTTTCTATTCAGGTAACATGCAGTATGCAGTGTTTATAATGCCAATTTTTTTTCTTCTATTCATCTAAATGCTCTTTAACAGGATTCTCCTCCACCCCTACTAGTTCCTGAATTTTTTGGATTAGTATACATTCTTAATATGCAATACTATTCCCGGCTTGTATATATGAAATGTTTCTCCAAATTGGTCTCCGCTACCATCATCCTAGTGAGCAACTCCTTTGGAGAAACATAATAGCCAACACAAACCATAAGACCAACCACCAGGGGAGAGCAGGCAATACAATGGTGCGAGTGGGAAAGCATCCCAAGAAAAAGTCAGAAAGGTGCAAGTATTAAGGGTGGATTAGCACCTCTGATCCTTCTCCTCCTCAGGGCTGTTCATCTACATTTGATATCTAACCTGTCACCTAATTCTCACCTGGCAGGTCCAAGAAGCTACAGTATGCACAGTGGACATACCCCATAATATTGTCTTTTTTTTTCCTGCCACAAGGATAATATTTATTCCCGACTTTGTACAAACTGCGTCTTCCCCCCACCCCCACCCCACGCCCTCCCCACACATCCAAACGGCAATCAGCCCCCCTACCCCATGTCTCTCCCAATCCATCTCCCCCTCCCCTATTCCAGCCAGATTCCAAGATGGTGGTGGTGGTGGTGGTGATCAGGGTGGGTGGGAATTAGCCTCGTTTTCTACAGGTTCGGGCATGGATGGGGGTGGGGTGGGGGGATTACAAAGGGGCAGATGGGGAGGGAGTCTGGTGTTAGGGGGGTGCTAGGGTCTTGACCAGCAAGTTGCCCTATCTCAGTACGCTATGATGAGGCGGGAGCAAAGATGGTTATAACTCCAATTTATTGGAAGCCATTATCCATATTTATAGGTTTTTGCACTACATAAGCAGAAGCAGGTGTTCAAGGGGATGAAAGCAGGGGAAAAGAGATGTGCTTCAGTAATGTATTGTTGCACTTAGATTAGTAGCGATATCTGGTGGGAAGAATCTAGATTATAGTAAACTATGCTGCCTACAAGTGTATGGGAAAACTAGGGCTGTGGTAAGGTGGTTTCCATAGGAGTATGGGAACAGGAGGGGAGTGCTATTCTACAGTGACAGAGAAGGCTAGGAACAGGGGGGGAGTGCTGTTCTACAGTATCTAAAGAGGCCTGGGAAGGCTCGGGCAGGATATAAACTGATTATCGGAACTGTATGAGCTATGTGAGGCACGGGGCAGGATGCCCTTGTAAAGTATCAAAGAAGTTCCCATTAATTAAAGCATGTTTGTGTTAGGTACTGGTTCAAGAGCATTAGGTAGTGGCCAGCTGTGTTCCTCCTACTGGGCTTGTTGAGTCCTAGGTGGATGGACTCTGCCTGCATGAGAAAGGATGGCTATCAGAGCAAGAGGGGTGCTGTTAGGGGGGCTGCTAGGGACGGAAGTCTTTCCTCCGGGCACCTACCGTTCCAACTCCTACTAAGCCTGTCTGGTTTTACCCAGGAAACAGGCCAAGCGCTAGGGTCCGAGCAGCCCTAGAACGGCACTAACTCCCTACAGGGGGGTCCTAGAGTTCCCAGGATGTGGAGGGAGGCAGGGGAGAGAGAAGTGAAGGATAAAGTCCATCCCTCATGATGGGAGTGGCCAGATCCCTATGAAGTGAAGCCCCCCTACCAGGCTGTGGAAGAAGGGTGGGGGGGTTGGCAGATGGAGAGCCCCCCTCCAAGCTCTTGGTGAAGCCTGGGAGCCAGAGGAAGCAAGGTGCTGACCACCTCTAGCCTATCCCCATCAGGACTCCTTGGCCCCAGCAGTGGCAGCCCTCAGCCTCTCGGCCTTGTGCATCAAGCGGTGCTTAAGCCCATACGTGTTGGAGAAACCCTCCCCACAGGCCGAGCAGCGGAAGGGCCAGCCCCACTGGTGAGCAGCTAAGTGCTTGCGGAAGTAGCTGGGGTCTTTAAAGACCATGAGGCAGGCTGGGCAGCGCAGCTTGGGCCGTGTGGGCTTATGGGCCTGCTGGTGCAGCAGCACTGAGCCCAGGTAGAAGAAGGCTTTGCCGCAGTGCTCACAGCGGTAGGCACCCTCGCCCAGGTGCAGCCGCTGGTCCTCCAGCAAGTTGGGGCGGCAGCGGAAGGTCTTGCCACATGCGCCGCAGCGCTGGGGCCTGGCCACAGCATGCCAGAGGCAGGTGTTCGGCCAGACTGGCGGACTGGGCAAAATGCTTGGCGCACACGGCACACTTGAAGGCACGCTCACCCGTGTGCACCACATGGTGCTGCCGCAGGTACCAGGAGTGCAAGAAACCACGCCCACAGACGCCGCAACTGTAGGGCCGCTGCTCCTTGTGGCAGCGCTGGTGGCACATCAGCAGTGCTGCCTCCCAGAAGCGCTTGCCATACACAGGGCAACGGAAGCCGCGTTTCTGGCGATGGCTGCGGCGGTGCAGGAGCAGGTCGTAGGCGCCAGCAAAGCTCTGGCGGCACAGGCCGCAGCCCAGCGTCGGCCCCACCAGGTGCACGAATTTGTGGGTCACCAGCCTCAGGAAGTGCTTGAAGCTCTGGCCACAGGGGGCACAGCTAAAGCGCTCAGGGCCCCCAGGGCCAGGCCCTGCCCCAGCCCCCGCACCTGCCTGTTCCCCCAGCCGCCCCAGCCACAAGGGCTGCTACAGCTGCCCCCGCCTCCCCAGCCAGCCCGTTGTCCAGGCCAGCGCCTGGGTTGTCTGGGCCGGGCCCATCAGGGGCTAGAGGAGGCAGTAGGCGCTCAGGGGCTGCCTGGTGGACCAGCTTGTGCCACATGAGGTTCTCAATGAAGTCAAAAGCCTTGCCACAGGCGTCGCAGCCTTAAGGCTTCTCGGCCATGTGCGCCTCCTTGTGGCTCATGACGCGGAAGCGGTCGGGGAAGTGCTCACCACAGTCAGAGCAAGCATAGCTGAGGACCTCAGGAGGGGCAGCCCCGGTGGCGCTGAGGCCTGGTTGGCCCGGGGGCCAGTGGCTGAGGCAAGGTCAGCAGGGACAGCCCGTGTACCTGGCGATGGCGCGTGAGGCTCTGCGGGTAGCCAAAGACCTTGCCACAGAGCTCACACTTGTAGGGCCGCTCTTGTGTGTGCACCACGTGGTGCTTGCTCAGGTGGAAGGACTCTCGGAAGCGCTTCCCACACACAAGGCACTGGTGGGGCTTCTCTCCCCGTGTGGATCCGCTCGTGGCGCTTCAGCATCTTACATCGCCCAAAGCCCCGCCCGCAGATTCCACAGCATTAGGTCTTTCCTGGAGCTGGGGCCCCTGGCCCCACAGCCCCACTGTCCCCGCCTCCTGTAGGGCCTCCCTCACCCCCAAGGAGCAGCGGGTGGGCCCCCAGCAGTGGGACTGAGACAGCCCCATAGACCACAGCTGCCGCCACCGCTGCAGCCTTATCTCCACCATCACCTGGAGGCTCTGGGGGCAGGAGGTAGGGCCCAGTAGGAAAGGTGGGCAGTGGGGCTGGGAGTCGCTCCATCCTTGGGGACCTCAGGGGCTGCAGTGGCAGGGCCGTGGGCTGCCTTGTGGCGCAGAGTAGGACTTGCCACACAGGTCGCAGGGGTAATCGGGGCGGGGTTCCAGGGCCCTGGTAGCAGCATGGGCTGCCTGGTGCTTGAGGAGGTAGGCCGCATCCCGGAAGGCCATCCCACACATGGCACGGGGGAGCCGCAGCAGGTCGGCCGAGTGGGTCTCCACGTGGCGCTTGAGGCTCTCCCGGCGGGTAAAGCTCTTGTTGCACACGGTGCAGGAGAAAGGCTTCTCCCCGGTGTGGATGATCTGGTGCTGGTGGAGGTGACTGGGCTTCTTGAACACTTTCCAGCAGAGGGGGCAGGTGAAGGGGCCCTCTCTCCCAGGGCCTGGGGCCACCAGGGCCGCCCCGGGGGGAGGGGGCCCACTGTCCACCCCGGCAGAGGCAGCAGGAGCCAGAGGGGGCAGCGGCGGTGGCGGTGGGGCCTGCGGGGCTCCAGGCAGGGGAGGTGCATCCTTGTGGCATCGTCGGTGGCGGATGAGGCTGGAGAAGTGGTTGTAGGTGCGCCCACAGACGCCACACTCGTAGGGCCGCTCTCCAGAGTGCACTAGCATGTGCTGGACCAGGTGGGAGGATTGCTTGAAGGACTTCTGCCAGACCCCGCAGGGGAAGCGCCGCTCCATCAGGTACTTCAGCCGGCGGAAGTAGCCCTTGTCATTCTTGGCAGCAGCCCCCAGGTCAGCAACCACAGGAGTCCCTGGGGGCCCAGGGCTTGGGTTGGGCAAAGGCCCTGGCGTGGCCGGGCCGGTCCCCGGCCCCCCTGCCGTCCCAGGCCTCTTGAGGTTCCCAAAAAGGTGCTGGTGCCCGGAGAGGTCCACAATCCCCCACTGCGGAGCAGGGAAGGCAGCATCGAAAAGGGGAGGAGGAGGGGGTGGAGGCGCCTCAAAGCCTGGGGGCAGAGCAGGCTCTGGTTTCTTCGCCTGGGATGTGGAGGAGGAGGACGATGACGATGAAGAGGGCGTCTCAGCATTGGGCTTGAAGGCCGGCGGTGGTGGCGGGTAGTCATACTGGGGAGGTGGGGGCTGTGGCGGGGCCTGGGGAGGGGGCCCCGGTGGGCAGGGCAGAGCGGCCGCGGCCTTGGCATGCTCCCCATACAGCTCCATGGGCTCGAAGCGCTGATGGTTGAGGAACTCGAGGAAGTCAAAGGGATAACTCTGGAAATGGACGCAGTCCTCGACCCCCACGCCACTCCCACCCCCGCCGCCGCCGCCGCCAGGGTTGGCCTCCATCGTGGGCAGCGGGGAGAGCAGTCCTCTCCCAAGTCTGCTCCAACCCCTGCTCAGGCCGGGGTGTTTGGTCAGCTCTTTGGCTTTATTTTGTTTTATTTTATTTTTAGTGTTGGCTGTGGTTTTGATAACCTGTGTGAGCTCTCTGGGTTTTTTTAAGAGTTAACAGCAGTTGTGTGACCTCTGTGACTCTTTGATCATTTGGTCAGGTTTGACACTTCAATCACATCCTCTTAAACCAAGAAGGAAAATCTGAATTCCTTCTTGTTGGAAATACTTTAAAACTCCATACAGTAGCTGTACTGTTTGTTGTTTTAATCAATGTTTTGTCTATTTGGCACGTCATTGTGAAATAGCTAATGGGTTGAAATCCTTGTTACAACAAGCTGCCTGAGAGAAAAAGTCACAGAATGAAATGTACATACTCTTTAGAGAAAATGGTAAACAGTTTTGCTGCTTTAAATGTTACTTAACATTTGCAGAGCTAACACTATTAGTCTCATACCAAACATGTGACCTAAGCAAAGCACGAAAGCTATTTGAGCAATCTATTCTGTAAAACGATATCCTCAAATACTTGCTCTATGTACTTCACTGGTTTCTGTAACAAAGGCACATTATAAACCTTAAATAAGCAAGTTAGATTTGTTTTATTTTTACTTCCACATTTTTTCACTTTCATTAAAAAATTAGTCTTTAGACACTAAAAGTAATAACAACTTGTAAATGCCTGGTATAGTTAGAAGAAAAGTCAAAGCCATGAGGATAAATGTATTTAAGATTTTCCTTGGTTTCAGCTGCCACTCAGACTGTCTACCAACTGTCTCTTGTCCTTGCCACCTGACAAACTAATTGGATAAAAAGCTTTGCTCCTTGAAAGAGCTAATGGGAGAGCAAAGGTTCCTTTACCTTTCTCTGCACTGCCATTTACTTTAGAGCTCAGCCAAGGGAGTTGGCCTGGAAAAAGTATAAACATTAGGAAAGAGGAAACAGGACTGTTATTATTTGCAGATAACGTGATAGTACACTTAGAAAATCCCCTTAAATAAGTAAAAAAAATAAAAGTGAGACAATTAATAGCTATACCAGTATTACAGGATACTAAATACAGTCATCAGTAATATAAGTTAGCATTTCCAGGAAGCAAAGATAATAAGATAAATTTTATTCCAAATAATTATAAAATATCTAGGAGGTAGCTTAAGATACACAAGATTTATATAAATACATCTATAAGACACTTTACAGAAGCAAAAGAAGACAAATAATTAGAGATAGTCATTACTCATGATTTCGCCATTCCAGTATAATAAAGTGGCTATGCTACCAAACTTAATTTACAGATTTTTGTTATATCAATTATTAAGAGATACTTTTTAAGAACTAAACAAAATAAAAATAAAATTCATTTGGAAGACAGAGAAATAAAACCTCAATAAAAATAATGAGAAAAATTACAATTAAAGGGATTATAGCCTAACAAGACTTTTAACTATATTATAAAACAATAGTCATCAAAATTCTTTTTTTTTTGTTTTATTTGTTTTAAAAAAGACAAGTAGACTGACAAAAGAAACTATACAAGCAAAATAGAGAAGCAACCAAAAACAGTTGTCCAGGGTCTCATAACTGAGGAATATGTTCCTTATGGAAGAATTTTTTTTTAAAGTAACTGCTGAGAAAATTGTAAAGCAGTTGGCAGAAATCAGATTTAGAATACAGTCTATAGCACCACAACAATAAACTCACAATACATATGTACCCTGAATATAAAAGCTCTCAATATTAAAAAATTAGAAAAGAATAGGATTGAATATCTTTAATAACTATGGCTAAGGGAAGAATTCTAGACCAAACAAGTAATAGAAATGAGAAGGCTAAAATTTATTCTGTATTGTGTATTTATTGGTCCTATTTACAATTAATTGATTTTGTCCTGTAACTCCTTAAGTCATGGTTCTCTGTCTCTGAACTTGGTTCAGAATTCAGCTGGTCTACAATGGATTAAGTTTAAAAATCTAGGACTCCTGCTAATCACTGATCTTTTTTTGCCTCAAGGAAGTGAACACTATGAGTCCAGTCTAGGATCTTTATACCAACCACTTCTTGTTGTAGTTGTTGTTTGTCCTTTATTTTTGAAGAGGACCATGACATCAGGAAGGTGATGTCATGACTTGCAAGTGAATTGGATTTAAGTGAGGGAGTGCTGTGCAAAGTTACCAAGCCTCACTTTCTCCTCCTGAGCCATCTGGGCCCAGTGGCCAGATATAGAACAGGATAACTAGAGATGGCCCAGATGCAGTGGGAGACCTTGGCCTTTTTAAGCTAAGGTCTTTACTAAGTCTCAGTTTGACTGAGGCACTGCTCATTCAGTGATTAAGGCTAAATAAGAAATAAGGCAAAAAATGGCCTCTTATCTCTAGTCAAAAAAAAATCAGTCTGGGAGGGGAAGACCCTCAGTGTCTAAAACAGAAACAGTTTATATTTACAATCATTCTGAGCCATCAGGGTCCAAACAATGACCAGGCCAGGATTGAGCTGGGACCTGTTGTTGGCTAATCAACGAGAGCTGGAGTGATTTGGGTTTAAGGCATGGTCCTTAAGAAAGGAATCTAGCCCATAAATCCTAAGATACCTTGTGAGGTTTCAGGGATCAAAATTTACATTCCTTTGGGCAAAGCACCCTCAGGTAGCAGTATGATACCCTATGTGGACAGACAGAGAAGAACGGGGAGGGAAAGGAAAGGAAAGGAAAGGAGAGGAGAGGTGAGAGGAAAGGAAAAGAGAGGAGAAGAAAGGAAAGGAAAAGAGAGGAAAAGGAAAGGAAAAAGGAAAGGAAAAGAGAGGAGAAGAAAGGAAAGGAGAGGGGAAGGAAATTGGAAATGGCTAGTTGAGTCCCAAGTGGGACACCCTGTACTACTCACAGGTTGTTATTTGTCCTTCATTCTGGAAGAGGACCATGGCATCAGAAAGGTGATGCCACAACTTGCAAGTGAATTAGATTTAAGTGAGGGAAGGCTGTGCAAAGTCACCAGCCTCACTTTCTCCTCCAGAGCCATCAGGAGCAAAGTAATTGGGAAATGATTGTTATGTAAAGACAAAAGGCATCAATGTAAATACATACATACATATGTATATACATATTTCTACACATACACACATATATATGCATATGTACACACATACATTATATATGTGCATATATATAATAGACAGAGGGAGAGTGGGGAGGGGAGAGAGAGAGACAGGGAGGGAGGGAGAAAGAGAGTAGCTCAGGGGAATTGCTTGACTGAGGTCAACAGTTCTCTGGTGTTGAATTAGAATGAGCCATAGTTTACAAATCCGGAAATACCAAGATACCCTTGGGTAAAAGAAGCAACTACTTTCCTCCATAACATGTGGTTTTATGGATCTATTTATCTCTAGGATATAATCAGGACTTATGATAATAGCAGAAATTCTCTCACATTGGCTTGTTTACCTAATCCCCCCTTTACCCCAAGCTTGGCTAAAAAGTTTTTTTAAAAATGTATCTTCCTTCTCTTTGCGCTCTCTCTCTCTCTCTCTCTCTCTCTCTCTCTCTCTCTCTCTCTCTCTCTCTCTCTTTTTCTTTATGTTCATCAAGTTTCAGTTGATGGTCAGTTAGTTTTAGTAAAAACTTCAAATAGCCTAGAAAATAAAAGAAAAAAAATTACATAACAGCCCCAAATACTACCTGCATGAAGTTAAAGTGGAGGAAATTGTCTTTTCTTCTCTTTCCCTTCTCCTATTCAGTTAGTAAAAATTGGAGTATGGCTTCTCTCCCCTTGGTATGGAGAGGAAAAGTAAAGGTTTCATGGAATAGGCATGTATATCTCACTAGCTTCTTTATTATCTGCTAACTCTACTACCAAATGATAATAATAGCATTTACATAGCACTTGAAAGCTTATAAAGTGCTTTATATATTTTATCTCATTTCATCTTCACAATGAGATTGTTGCTATTATTATCTATATTTTATAGATGAGAAACCTGAAGTACAAAGAGGTTAAATGACTTGCCCGGGATCACATAGGTAGTAACTATCTGAGGCAGATTTCAAATTTAGGTCTTCTTAATTCCAAGTGGCTGGTCTCATCTAATGTTGGGATTCAGCCAGTGTGCACCAGTTTGCACTGGTTCGATAGAACAGGTACTTATTTTAGGTCTAGTTCTGCAGACTGGTAGTTAGCAGGGCACGGCCGCAGCAGCGGTGGCACCTTGGCTTGGTTCCGTGTTAATTCATTTAAATTCCACCACTATGTGTACTTCGTTTCTCTATACCTTTGTCTATCACCTGCCAGATAGCTATTGGATAGTCCAGAATGTAGACCTGCCTTAGGCAGGTTCTCCTTTGCATGGTCAAGGCTGCATTTTCTTTGAAGCTCATTCAAAGTAAAAATCAATCTCAAGAACTGGGGGAAAGTATTTATGGCAATGACCCTGGGGAAGGAGCAAGACTAGAATTTTTATTTTATATATACACACATATATGCAAATGTATATGTGTACGTTTGTATACACATGCATGCACACACAGACACCCAATATATACAATATATAGTACACATGTACACATATGTGTCACTAAATAAAATTTACATATAAACATGCATAAAATATAATGTTATATAGAATGGTATATAGAATATATATAGTTCTATATAATATTATATAGTTATATAGTCATATATATTATAGGCACATATTTGCATACAAGCTTATAGATATATTATACATATGCATGTATATACACATATAGCACATATATACATGCATGCATGTATACATACATACATATCACCCCATTGGGAATGCATGATGGAAGGGCCCTTTCCCCTCACTTCAGAGGAGGCACAAAAAGCCTCTGACTGCTCCCTGTCTGCCATGAGGATACTTTAAATTCACTTTTGAACTGGAACTTCGTGGATATGCTGAATGGACAGTCTCTGCTTCTTAGGTCTTTTCTCCATAAGGGAAGACAACCCCTATCCTTACACCTCAGGAACTTCCTCCCACTTTATACTCCAAAGTCTATTCTCTTACTTGAAGATACCAGATGTATTCTTTAGGTTTTCTGACCTATATGATACAGATATATTAGCGTAGATATAATTTATCTATATTTTAATGAAGCATTTAGCAAATTCTCTCATGCTATTCTTATTGACAGGAATTATACACATAAGTGCATTCTTAATTAGTTAAATGACCAGACTCAAGTAGTAATTGATGAATTGATGTTGGCTTGGAAGGAGGTCTATAGTGGAATGTCCTAGACATCTATGCTTGGCTCTGTAGTCTTTAAATTTTTTATCATGATTTAAATAAAAGAAAAGTGGCTTGCTTATCAAATTTGCAGAAGACAAAGCTAGGAGGGATATCTAAAACATAAGATGACAGAGTCAAAACCCAAAAACATCTCAACTGGCTAAAACATTGGTGAATTTAACAGGGTAAATGTGAAGTCATATTTTGGTTCAAAAAATCAAATTTTCATGTACAAGATAGAAAGAACTGATATCTTTAGTGTACTGCAAACTCAAAAAGAATGTGATACAACTGCCAAAAAAAGTTATAGTGTATGGCTACATTCAGAGAGGCATAGTGTCCTGGATTAAGAGAATGATAGTTTGCCTCAATGTGACTTGACTTCATCAGTAAGGAATATGGTGTACATGTTGCATAACATTTTAGGAAGGCCATTGACAGGCTCAAAAGCTTCTGGACAATGAGTCATCAGGATAATAAGGACCCCAAGATCATGCCATATGAAGATCACTTGAAAGAAGTGAGAATTTTTAGCCTGGAGAAGAGAGGGATGGGGAAGCATAATAGTCACTTTTAAGGAACTTAACAATATGGAAGTAATTTCTTTAGCTTTTCAGTATTTCAAGCAACTCTCTAAGACTAAAAGTTACAGATAGCTACACCAATCTACTCTGGTGAGGGGAATTTCTTTACTGTGAGCTCTTTATGGATGAAATCACATCTTTGGACCAAAAACTGCTATGCTTAAAGTGTGTGTACTTCTTCCATGGATGCAGATCACAATCTCTATACAACATAGTAGATAGGATTCAAAAAATTGTTTCATCCAACAAAATCTATTATGCAATGTGCTGATGAGTTTTCCGAGTTTCCTTAGACTAGTCCTCAAATGGTGACACATAGTCAGCCTTTTCTTCTTGATAGGACTTAACAGAATACCCTTGTTTTTGAAAACCCAAATTCACTTCCACTATGCAATGGGGCATCAGATTAAGACTTGGTTAGAGATATAGTACATACATATGAGTTTGTTTATGGATCTCAAAAATGGTAGCTATAAGTTTATGGCTAGAGATGTCACAGATTTGAGGAAGGAAAACCTTGAAGGAAGGAAGGTAGTTTAGACTTTGGATACATTTTGATTGTTGAGGAAAGGGAGTAGGCTTATGAATTTACTGAGAAAACTCCATTTACCTATGGAGGTACCTTCTCTGAAACTTCTTTAAGAATACTAGAGAATTGTGTAGGGGACTGAGAGATTAGGTGACTTGTCTAGTGTCTCGTAGACAATAGGAGTTAGAGATAGGACTTAAATAGGTCTTGTAGTTCCAAGGCCAGCTCTTTGTCCACTATACCACACAGCCTCTGAACAAGTAGAATATTTGAGTTTTCTGAAGTATTAGAATCTCCATGACGATTAATAAAACAGATGAAAGCATATGTTTAGTTTTTAATCCCAAAGCTTTTACTTTACAATTTTTTTGTTTGTAATAGGAAGGAATAAAAGAGATGATTTGAGTTTAACATGAGTTGATGGAGTCAATTTAAGAAAGGAGATGACCCAGTAAGAATACAATAAGAAGATTTAAAATGGATTTTGTTTTTGGCACTTGGATTTATTTATCTATGTTTTGTCACCAATGATTTCACCTCACCTAGCACCTGACAAGAGATCATATTTCAGGTAGGTATAAAATCTTGAGGAGAAGGGTTCTTCATTGGATCTAAGTCTTGAGGATGACTGGTCTCTCATTCTAGGTCCCTAGTTACTACCATGAAATTGGTAATTTTTTTCTCAGTCACGGTGTTTCACCTCCCCTGCAAAGGTAAGAGATTTGCTTTGATATTCGGCAGACGTATCTAGTTGTTTGGATTTTCAGTCTAACATCTTTCAAACATTTTTCATTATGAATATGTTTCTTTACCTCTGATTGCAAAATATGATGTAGGAAATCTTTGGATGATAGCTGCAGTAAGCCTATCTTCAGAATGTATGGTTTTAACATTTAAAGGAAACATTAATGAGCAAAACCTCTTACTTTCTTTACTGATATGAGTAGAATGGAAATTTCTTCTGTGTTTTTTGACTATTCAGTTCTTTTTTAAAAAACATTTATTTAAAGTTTTGAGTTCCAAATTCTATCCCTCCCTTCCTCCTTCCCCTCTCCCCTCCCTGAGATGGTAAGAAGTCAGATATATACATAGGCAATTACGTAAAACTTTCCATATTAATCGTTTTGTACAAGAATTCCTGAATAAAGGAAAAAAAGAAAGTGAAAACTAGCATGCCTTCAGTCTGTATTCAATCAATATCAGTTCTTTCTCTGGAGGTGGATAGTATTCTTCATCATGAGTCCTTTAGGATTATCTTGGATCATTGTATTGCTGAGAATAGCTAAGTCACTCACAGTTCTTCATCAAACAATGTTATTGTTACTATGTACAATGTTCCCTGGTTCTGTTCACTTGACTACGTATCAGTTGATGTAAGTCTTTCCAGGTTTTTCTGAAATCATCCTGTTTGTCGTTTACTATAGCATGATAATATCTCATTACAATCCTATACCACAGGTTGTTTAGCCATTCCCTAATTGATGGACATCCCTTTGATTTCTAATTCTTAGCCACCACAAAAAAAAGCTGCTATAAATACTTTTGTACAAATAGGTCCTTTTCCCTTTTTTTTAATGTCTTTGGATTACAGGCCTAGCAATATTCACTTAATTCTTAATTAAGAATTCACTTAATCTATTAATTTAAACTACTCACTTAATCCTCCTTAAGAATTGAACTCTTTAATCCAAAGGCCTACTTTTAATCCATGTTTCTATCTCTGTTATACAGTCTGGACCTTGCCTTCTTTCTCCCAAGATGACCAGCCATCAGGTATAGGCCTTGAAGAATCCTTGTTCTCCCTTGCCTGAATCCTTATTGCTGAGTTCTTATCAGACCTTGATCACTCACTCTAGGCTAGATGCAGGCACCCTACTTCATCCTATCCACATATCCAGCAATAACTCAGGGTCCTCCTCTATTCTCTAATAGGCCATTAGGCCTATTACTCTCTTCTTAATGGTAACTGATCAGAAACCACTGACCTTCCCTGATAATTTTCTTGCTGGACCCTCAAGTATTACCAATGCTTTTGTCTGCCATAAAGCTAAGCCATCCTTATTTGATTTCTCTCCTAGTTAGAATGTGAGCTCCTTGAGATAGGGACTGTCTCAATTTTCTGTTTGCATGCCCAGTGCTTAGATCAGTGCTTAGCGCAGAGTAAGCATATAATAAATACTTGAAATTTAAAATGCAGATATCAACACTAGGAAATATAGTTTATCACCTTTAGGTGTCTCAAATCAAAGTAATAGAAATAATATGATTGGAGAAAAATTATTTCATAGAGGATCATGTCTGCTAACCATGGGTGTTCCCCAGGGCCTTGTCCTGACTCCTCTTCCCCTTTATATTATTCCACCTGGTAATCTCATCAGCTCCCATGAATTCAATTATCTCTATGCAGATTATGTTCAGATCTACTCTTCCGACCCTAAACATCCCCCTGAGCTCCAGTTTTTCATCTCCAATTGCTGTTTTGTAGTCATCTTAAATTCAACACATTCAGAACTAAACTTATTTTCTTCTGCCCCCTCCCCCAAACGCTCTCCTTTTTCTAACTTTCATTTTACCACTGAGGGCACCACCATGCTTCCAGTCACACAACGTAGGCCTCAATTTTCCCTTTTAATACACTAGAAATTTGACCCATTTGCTGTGGGGTTAATTTATGATCAAGAGAAATATTTTGTACTTATCTCATTGTCAGCTAAACTGATTAAAATTTTTTTTTACACTTTCAGTTTTATTGATGTGTTTTGTAATAAACATTTACAGATTACTTGCTCTTCCTAAAACATCTTCTTTAAACAAAGTAAAATTACTAAGTAAAACTAATAATACAATGACTTCATCTTAAAGTTCATGTCACTTCATATTTGTAGCACCCTTTCTCTATTTAAGAAAAAAAAGTAACAGAAATCTGTTTTCTCTGTTCCCAGCCCCATCACACTGAAAAAAATGAAAAGAAAAAATCCACAAATTTATTATAATAAATATGCATAGTCAAACAAAACAAATTCCTCCAATCATAGTCCATGACCTGTAATCCTTTAATGTTGCAGCTGCTAAGTCCTGTGTAATTCTGATTTGTGGCTCCCCAATATTTGAATTTTTTCTTTCTGGCTACTTGAAATATTTTTTTCCTTAATCTGATACTGCCAAAATTTTATTATAATGTTCCTTGGAGTTTTAATTTTGGAATCTCTTTCAGGAGGGGATTGGTGGATTCTTTCAATATCAATTTTGTCCTCTGATTCCAGGATATCAGAACATTTTTCCTTGATAGTTTCTTGAAAGATGTTGTTTAGGTCCTCATTTTGATTACAGCTTTCAGGGAGTCCAATGATTTTTACATTATCTGTCCTGGATCTGTTTTCCAGGTCAGTTGTTTTTCCAATGAGGTATTTTACATTTTCTTCTATTTTTTCATTCTTTTGATTTTGTTTGATTGATTCTAGAGTCATTAGCTTTGACTTACCCAATTCTGCTTTTTAAGGAATTATTTTCCTCAGTTAGGTTTTGTACCTCCTTTGCCATTTAATCTATTATACTTTTTAAGGAGTTGTTTTCTTTTTCTAAGTTGCTTTTTTCATAATTCTCTTGCATCACTTTCATTTCTTTACCCAATTTTCTTCTACCTCTATTATTTGATTTTTAAGCTCTTTTTAGAGTTCTTTCTGGGCTTGAAACAAATTCTCAAATTTCTTTGGGACTTTGCCTATAGTATTTTGACCTTGTTGTTCTCTTCTGAGTTTATGTCTTGATCTTCCCTATCACCATGATAACTTTATATCGTCAGATTCTTTTTTTTGTCATTGTTGTTGTTTTGTACATCTTTTCCAGCTTTTCTCCTTACTTTTAAATTTGAACTCTCTTCCTGGGGTGGAAGAGCCACTGTCCCAAGCTTCTTGTGCCAGGGACTGCAGGTCTTAGCTGTGTACCTGGTGCTGCACTGGTCTTGCCCTGGGGACCCTTGTATCTTATGCTGTCTTGAAAAAGTGGGGTGGGGCAGTGACAGGAGCTGCTGGAGGCTGTAGGGTTCTCACAGCTTACCCCATGCTGAGCTGTAGTCCCAGTGCTGGTGTCTGGCATGTGCTGAGGCTGGCAGAGTGTTCCTTCATTGGTATCTGCCTCTTTGCTGGGGCTACACTGAATCACATGATGGGTCCAGGCACTAGTTAGTATCTGCCTATTTGCCTGGCTATGCTGGGTTGTGTAGCAGGTCCTGAGAAGTCTGGGCATTGACATCTACCTATTTGCCCAGGGCTTTCTCTGGCTGTGCTGAGGCACGTGAGGGATCCTTGTGTGGATGTTTGCCTACTCCGAGCCCTGGGCCTCAGGAGCTCCCACTGGTTTGTTGAGGTAGGGTTTGCTTCTTGTCCTAGACTATGCTCCCTCTTTACCTGGGTAAGACAGACTGTTCCTGCCACCCTTCCAAGTTTCTTGGGCTACAAGATAGTTTCACCCTAACTTTTTGCTGGTTCAGTGGTTCCAAGACTCATTTTGGGATATTATTTTGTGATTGTTAAGAGGTGAATATGGGAGAGTTCCTGCATACTCCACTATCTTGGTTCCTGAAGTCCCTAAGCCAGTTGTTTTTAAAAGCAGGTATATTTCTTTCTTTTTTTTCTTTCAATATTTCAATTTTGTTCTAATATTTTTAGCTGTCTCATAGGGTCATTGATTTCTGTGTTCTCTATTCTAGTTTTCAGAAAGGACATTACTTGGGTAAAGTTTACCTCTTTCTATTCTCAACTGTTTCTTGTCTTTCCAATTTTTTTCTCCAGAATACTAATTTCATTTAAAAATATAGTTTCATTTCTTCAAGCTATTCAAACAGTCTTTGTGGAAATTACATTTTTCCCTTTGTGGCTTTTTTTGCAGGTGTTAAGGCATTAAATCTCTTATTTTCAAGATCTGCAACAATTAGTATTTTTTTTTTGCTCATCTCTTCAGCTTTAAATCCCAAATTGAGACTTTATATCAGAAGTATTTGACTCTACTTAATCTCACCTTCCACCACTTTCCCCAAAACCCCAAATACACCTTTGAGGGTCAAAACATTAAATCTCTGACCTTTCTCTTATCATCTATAGGCTTATTTGGAATTTGCTTTGCTAATGGCCCACTTTCTTATTGACCATGGGTTATTGGCTGACTCTTTGGGTATTTTTGAAGCGGAAGAAATCACTATAGTTTCTTGATCATTGGTCAGATGGAAATTTCAAGCTTTTCTTCTAGTCATGTCTGAGGAAACTAGGCATCTAGCCTCTGTTCAGCCTGCCATCTTGTCTCCCCTTATTTAGTTTACATTCCAGGCAAACTAAACTATTCTTCATCATCCATTAATATGCTGCTTTCTCTTGTTCCCATCCCTCTGCTCATGCTGTCCTCCATGCCTGCAATGTTCTAGTCTCTCACCCCAATCTCTGTGTGTTCAAATATCTTTTATCATGGCCCTGTTTAGGTACCAACTTCTCCACTAACTCTTTTCTGATTTCCTCTCCCCTTTTCCTCTTTACCCATGATCAAGTAACTTTTTCTGCCTCACATTTCTTATGTCATTATGCCTTGCAACTGCTTGCCATATATCACCCTCCTACCTCAATATTTCCATGGATCCAGGAGCTCATAGACATTGACTTTTTCTCAGAGGTTACAGATGACAACCCATCCGCTCTTCATCTATACCACTTGGCTATATCTTCCCAAATATGTTTCATATAGGGTTCTTTGTTCATGATTATTTGTGTACTTCTCTTACCCCCATTTTTTAGAATTTTGTCATTTTTATTTAATATTTTAGTTTTAAACATTAATTTCCACAAGATTTTGAGTTACAAATTTTCTCCCCATTTCTACCCTCCCCCAAATTCCAAGATAGCATATATTCTGATTGCCTCATTTCCCAGTCAGCCCTCCCTTCTGTCACCCCCATCCCCATCCTCTTTCCTCTTACTTTATTGTAGGGCAAGATAGATTTCTATGCCTCATTACCTATGTCTTGTTTCCCAGCTGCATGTAAAAAAGAACTTTTTTTAGCATCTGCTTTTAAGACTTTGAGTTCCAAATACTCTCCCCTCTTCCCTTCCCACCCACCCTCTCCAAGAAGGCAAGCAATTCAACATAGATCACACCTTTATCATTATGTAAAACACTTCCACAATGCTCATGGTGTGAAAGGCTAACTATATTTCCTTCCATCCTATCCTGTCCCCCTTTATTCAGTTTTCTCCCTTGGCCCTGTCCCTTTTCAAAAGTATTTGCTTTTGATTACCTCCTCCCCCTATCTGCCCTCCCTTCTATCACCTCCCCTTTTTTTAATCCCCTTCCCCTTTCCCGTGGAGTAGGATACCCATTTGAGGGTGTATAGTATTCCCTCCTCAGGTCAAATCTGATGAAAGCAAGATTAACTCATTCCCCCTCACCTGACCCCTCTTCCTTCACAAAAGAACTGCTTTTTCTTGCCACTTTTATGTGAGATAATTTACCTCATTCTATTTCTCCCTTTCTCCCTCTCTCAATATATTCCTCTCTCACCCCTTAAATTTTTTTCGTTTTTTTAGATATCATCCCTTCATATTCAACTCACCCTGTGCCCTCTCTCTCTCTCTCTCTCTCTCTCTCTCTCTCTCTCTCCATATATATATATGTATATATATATACGTATATATATATATATACACATATATATATATTCATATTCCCTTCAACTACCCTAATACTGAGAAAAGTCTCAAGAATTACACATGTCATCTTTCCATGTAGGAATATAAACAAAACAGTTCAACTTTAGTAAGTCCCGTATGAATTATATTTCTTGTTTACCTTTTCATGCTTCTCTTGATTCTTGTATTTGAAAGCCAAATTTTCTATTCAGCTCTGGTCTTTTCATTGAGAAATCTTGAAAATCCTCTATTTTATTGAAAATCCATATTTTGCCTTGGAACATTATACTCAGTTTTGCTGGGTAGGTGATTCTTGGTTTCAATCCAGCTCCTTTGACCTCCAGAATATCATATTCCAAGCCCTTCGATCCCTTAATGTAGAAGCTGCTAGATCTCGTATTATTCTGATTGTGTTTCCATAGTATTCAAATTGTTTCTTTCTGGCTGCTTGCAGTATTTTCTCCTTGACCTGGAAACTCTGGAATTTGGCGACAAGATTCTCAGGAGTTTTCTTTTTGGGATCTTTTTTCAAGAGGCAATCAGTGGATTCTTTCAATTTCTATTTTACCCTCTGGTTCTAGAATATCAGGGAAGTTTTCCTTGATAATTTCTTGAAAAATGATGTCTAGGCTCTTTTTTTGATCATGGCTTTCAGGTAGTCCAATAATTTTTAAATTATCTCTCCTGGATCTCTTCTCCAGGTCACTGGTTTTTCCAATGAGATATTTCACATTGTCTTCCATTTTTTCATTTCTTTGGTTCTGTTTTATAATATCTTGATTTCTCATAAAGTCATTAGCTTCCACTAGCTCCAAACTAATTTTAAAGATGGCATTTTCTTCAGTGGTCTTTTGGATGTCCTTTTCCATTTAGCTAATTCTGCCTTTCAAGGCATTCTTCTCCTCATTGGCTTTTTGGAACTCTTTTGCCATTTGTGTTAGTCTATTCTTTAAGGTGTTATTTTCTTCAGTATTTTTTTGGGTCTCCTTTAGCAAGACATTCCCTTGTTTTTCATGGTTTTCTTGATTCACTCTCATTTCTCTTCCCAATTTTTCCTCTACTTCTCTTACTTGCTTTTCCAAATCCTTTTTGAGGTCTTCTATGGCCTGAGACCAATTCATATTTTTCTTGGAGGCTTTCGATGTAGGCTCTTTGACTTTGTTGACTTCTTCAGGCTGTATGTTTTGCTCTTCTTTGTCACCACAAAAGGAATCTAGAGTTTGAGTTTGAGCCTGAGTTTGAGTCTGAGTTTGTTTTTGCTGCCCGTTCATGTTACCAGCCAACTACTTGACCCTTGAGCTTTTTGTCAGTGTATGACTGCTTGTAGAGTAGAGAGTACTTTGTCCCAAGCTTTAGGGTCCAAGCACTGCTGTTTTCAGAGCTATCTCTACTCCTCTGTCAGCCCAAGCTCTGTCACAGTAGCGTTCCTCCTCCCCCAAGAACCACCAACCAGAACCACAGTGCAGATCCAATCAGGGCACAGCAAGAGAACCTGCCTTTGTGCCCACAAAGTGCTCCTTGCACTCCTGCTCTGATCTGCTGCTAGATTCCTCCTACCATTTGAGCCAGGGACTCAGGAAGCAGCTGACATTGGAGCTCTGGAAGCAGCCTCAGGAGTTTTCTGTTGCTGCCACCGCCACGGCCGCACCACCTTCACCACCCCCAAGGCTTGTGGTCGGAACACTCTTAACTAGATTCCGCAGTTACCTGCTAACCTGATCTTTGGCGTTTGTGGGTTGAGAAGTCTTGTAACTGCCACAGCTAAATGATTCATCACCCTAAGGCCTGTTTCAGCTGGTTGACTCTCAGTCTGGTCTGTCCTGGCGTGGCCCTTGCTGGGCCGCACTCTGCTCCCAGCACCATGTGATAGACCCTTCCTGGCGACCATTCAGGCTCTCTTTGGTTGGAGACCTGTTTCCCTCTGCTATTTCGTGGGTTCTGCAGCTCTAGAATTTGTTCAGAGCCATTTTTAAAGGTGTTTGGATGTATTTGGGGGAGAGCTTACGCAAGTCCCTGCTTTCCAGCCACCATCTTGGCTCTGCCCCCCAAACATGCACCTCTTTCCCCCTTTTTGAGTGCAAACTCCTTCACAAAGTAACAGGATTTGAGAGTTGAAAGGAACTTCAACAACTCTTCACCCGTACTCAAAAGGAGTGCCTGCTATAACATACCTAATGAGGAGTCATCTAGCCTCTTCTTGAAGAATTTTATTAAAGAGGAACTCACCACCTCTCATCTTGGTTCATCCCATTTTGGGGCATCTATAATTTTTAGATGGTTCTTGATTCTTTTTTGAAACTTCAACTTATTAGCTGTGGCTACAGAATAAATTATATATTGGTACGTATGCTACACCTTGGAATGGGGATGAGAGGGGCTTATATAGTAATATTGGATTCAAATGTAGTACAGATAAATGCTTTGGAATTAGTCAAAATACTCATGGGGCACTGTATCCAAGCCTAGAGGACATCATAGGAATGACTAAATCCTCAATGTTATTGAATTCTGGGTCCAAACAGAACAAATCTAATCCATATGAGAATCCTTCAAATAATTGAAAATAGTCATTATGTTTCCCTGAGATACACTTGATAGTAATGATTGAATCATATCTTATGTAATCATAGGCAAATGTTACTCCTTTAATCTATAAACTCCCATCTCTAAATTGTCTCTGAGACAAATATCTGTACAAGCCCTTCACAAGTCAAAACCTACTTTTCAAGGCTTATTTTATAATATTTCCCTTCCTGAACTCTGTGATCCAGCCAAACTGGCTTTCTGGCTTTTCTTGATACATAACACTCCATCTCCCATTTTAATGCCTTTTCCTGGATTGTTTCCTATGCCTGAAAATGCACTTTCCCCTCACTTCCACCTCTCCAAATCCCTTGTTTTCTTCAAAACTCAGTTCAAGAGTCACCTTTCACCATCCACTCAAAAGTTACTTTGCAATTATCTAGTAAATACTTACATGTGTATACATTACAATATGTTATACTTATTAGATATGTGACCCTGGGCAAGTTATTTAATCTCTGTTAACTTCAGTTTTATCACCTGTAAAATTAGAATAATAATAGCCCCTATCTCATCAGGTTTTGTGAGGATAAAATAAGATAACACATGTATAATGCTTTGTAAACCTATGGAAGTACCATGTAAAAATACTATATTAAAGCACTAGGTGAATACCAGCTACTATTATTATTGTTATTATTATATGTAGGTGTTGTTTACCCCAATAAGATATAAACTCCTTGTAGGCAGAGATTATTTCGTTTTTGTCTTTGTAACTCTTGTGCTTAGCACAGTACCTGGCACAGAGTAAGTATTTAATAAATACTTACTGATTGGTCATCTCTGTGTTCCTAGGACCTTCCACAACGGAAGTACTTAAGTGTCTGTAGAATTTAATTGGAGTAGCTAGGTGGCAATGAATTTTAGAGTGCTGGGCCTGGAGTCAGGAAGATGAGTCTTCCTGAGTCCAAATCCAGCCTCAGACACTTATTGTGTGGGGCTGGGCAATAACTTAACCCTGTTGGCCTCAGTTTTCTCATCTGTAAAATGAGCTGGAGAAGGAAATAGCAAATCACCCCAGTATCTTTCACAAGAAAACTTCAAATGGGGTCACAAAGAGTTGGACATGACTGAAACAACTAAACAACAACAACAATAAAGAATTTAATCAAATTTTCCAAAACATGTTACTTCATTTATTCAGAATCATCAAGTCATTTTAATTATAAATAGTTTTATTTAGCTATGACTACAGAATAAAATATATATTGCTGCATATGCTACACCTTGGCATGGGTATGGGAGGAGTTTATCTAGTAACACTTGATTCAAATGTAGTGCAGATAGATGCTTTGGAACCAGTCACAATACTTGTAGGGGCACTGTATCTAAGTTTAGAGTACATTATAGGAGTGAATAAATGCTCAGGAAACTGAAAAATTATCATCGGAAAACAACACTCCAGGTAGAATTAGTAAAGTGATTTTTTTTTACCCAAATATGTTCCTTTTATTGGAATTCGTGGGTCATTTTCCATTTTTTTTTCAAAGTGATGACTGAGGTTCTAAAAATGGAGGATGTAGTGACACTATATGGTTATGGGATCTCTGTTAAAGAGGGCTTTTGGAACCTTTAACCCCTGCCTAAACCATATCATTCTTTGAAGGTAAACTGCCAATTCTTGAGCTAAACTGCCAAGCATTCAAATTCAGCTACAGAGATTGCAGCTCCAAGGGGCTGGCCTCATTGTTCAGATACCAAATGTATGTTTGCCTAAAGAACTATTTTACGGAGAACTCACACAAGGCAGTCATTCACATGGTGGTCAGAAGAAGCGATACAAGGACACTTTCAATGTCTCTCTGAAGAACTTTGTGATTTATTGTGAAATGTGTGAGACACTGGTAAAGGACAACCCAGCATGGCATGCCTGCATCAAAGGTGCTGTGCTCTATGAGTGAAGCAGGATTATAATAGCCCAAAAGATACATGAGATGCACAATTTAGAAACATCTCTACTTCAAATGTTCATATGGACTATTTGTGCCCAACTTGTGCCTTCTGAGCTAATATCAGACTGATCAGCCACAGTCAGACACACTACACCTTTACTCCAAATAGTGATGTCATTTTGGTCCTCTTTGAGAACAAAGGACAACAACTAATAATTTTTTTTAGTACTACATGATAAATTTCCTTGTCTGTCTAGGTGTACTTTTAAATGTTTGCATGATTTGAATTTGGTTTACAATTAAGGAAAGTAATAATTAATTCAGAGATACAATAGATACAAAACGAAACAAAAAAGAGAGAGTAAATGGTATACTTCAGTCTGCATTCAGACTCCATAATTCTTTCTCTGGATGTGGATAGCATTTTCCATCATGAGCCTTTTAGAGTTGTCTTGGAACCTTGCATTGCTGAAAAAGAGCCAAGTCTATCAAAGTAAGTCATCACACAATGTGGCTCTAACTGTGTACAATGCTCTCCTGGTTCTGCTCCCTTTCCTCAGCATCACTTTATATAAGTCTTTCCAGGTTTTTCTGAAGTTGGCCTGCTCATCATTCCTTATAGCAGAATAGTATTCCATTACATTCATATACCACACCTTGTTCAGCCATTCCACAATTGATGGGCATCACCTCAATTTCCAGTTGTTAGCCACCACAAAAAGAGCTCCTGTACAGATTTTTGTACATATGGTAGCTAAGAGTGTTTTGATTTGCATTTTTCTGATAATCAGTAATGATTCAGAGCATTTTTCCACATGACTCTAGATAGCTTTAATTTCTTCCTCTGAAAACTGCCTCTTCATGTCCTTTGACCATTTATCAATTGTGGAATTACTTGTATTCTTATAAATTTCTCTCACTTCTCTATATGTTTTAGAAATGAGACCTTTATCAGAGACACTGGTTGTAAAAGTTATCTCCTAATTTTCTGCTTGTTTCAACAATTCGGATATCAGCTGCTGTGGCTGTGTAAAACCAACAACAACCAGTACACAGAAGGCTGCCAACACAGGTTCTTTTGATCTGCTTTCCTAAGGAAAGCAACGTTAAGGGCTTAACAATCTTACTTTAATCCAGCATACAAATGTCATTCACTTAGTTCAGGGGAAAAAGCCAGCACCCGGAACTTCAGAGAAAATACAAACAAATTACAAACATCAACAGACAGACCCTGTCTGATTCAAATCTCAATATATAGTTACCAAAGAAGCATCAACATCAAAGCCAGGGAGCTAATAACAACAGCTGGCCTAGAGTCACACACCACTCCTACTGTGGCTCAGAGATCCAAAAGAGAAAGCCAGCCTCTGTGTTTATATATCTTGTTCAGGGTCAAAGGTAAATCACACATGTGACTCACCCACATGACCTAAAATCATCACAAAAATGTGACTTAAACCCACGTGGTCTGAAAGCCTCTGATGTCACAAACATGTCACTCAAACCCTTGTAAACTAGACTTTCCCTTGAGGCAAGGAGGTTGTCAAGGACTCCTAATTTAATCAAGGAAACAAAGGCCAAACTCTTCAAGGGCACTTGGTTGAATAAGTGCTAAGAACCCATCTTGATTCCCAATACACTGCTTCCCTCCTAATTTTGGTTACATTGGCTTTGTTTGTGCAAAAACTTTTCAATTTAATGTAATCAAAATTATCCATTTTGCATTTCATAATGTTCTCTAACGCTTGTTTGGTCATAAATTCCTCTGTTCACCATAAATCTGACGGGTAGGAGGGTGGAGCCAAGATGGCAGAGTGAAAGCAGGGACTTCCTTTAGTTGTCCCCCAAACCCCTCCAAATACGTGTAAAAAATTACTCTAAACAAATTCCAGAGCAGCAGAACCCACAAAATGATAGAGTGAAACAAATTTCTAGCCCAAGAAAACATGAAAGGTCAACAGGAAAGATCTGTTGCACCAGTCTCATATGAGAGAGCAGTCCGGCATGGGCCATGCCGGCACAGACTGGGTCTCCAGCAAACCTGGAGCAGGCCTCAGGGGACTGAATCACTGGCTGCTGTGGCAGTTTCCAGACTTCTCAACCCACAAATGCCAAAGACAACTTAGAAAGTCAGTAGAAAGGTCTGTCTGACCTGGGTGAGAGAGGAACATTGTCTGGCCCCAGCCCAAGTGCTGTGGAGGCAGGGGTGGCAGTGGCTGCTTTCAGAGCTTTTGGCCCACATTTGGTGGGGGGTTTAAGTAGCTGATCAGAAGGGGGTTGCAGAGATGTCAGCTGGCAGTGAGGCAGAATTCTCTTGCCTTACCCATGCTTGGATCTGGGTCACAGTCCAGGTGGTGCTTGGGTGAAGAGGAGCACTGGCATGGCAGAGCCTGTGGCAGTAATGGAAAGGGAATCTTTCTCACAATGCCAAGGCATAAAACCATGGAAGAATTAAAAATTTGCAGGTCCCTAGAAATATCTCTGGAAACAGCTACATGAAATCCCTGACAATTGAGACAGTGCACTCTCTACTCTGGAAGCAGAGTCCTGCCTTAACAAAAGTCAAGGAATTGTCTGGGAAAATGAGTAAACAGCAGAAAAAACCAGGAGAAGACAACAAAGTCAATGCTCCTATAACCAAAGCCTCCAAGAAAAATACAAATTGTTCTCAGGCCATGGAAGAGCTCAAAAAGGATTTTGAAAATCAAATAAGAGAACTGAAAAAAATTGGGTAGAGAAATGAGAATGATACAAGAAAATCATGAAAAACGAGTCAATAGCTTGCTAAAGGAGACCTCCCAAAATTACTGAAATTACTTAAAAAAATAGACTAACCCAAATGTTGATCTATGCCCAGTTTCTGTCATACTATTTTCCAATTTTCTTGGCAGTTTTTGCCAAATACTGAGTTTTTATCCCAGAAGCTGATGTCTTTGGGTTTATCAAACAGTAGATTTCTATAGTCATTGACTACTGTGGCTTGGCTACTTAATCTATTCCACTGATTCCCCCACTCTATTTCTTAGCCAGTACCAAGTAGTTTTGATGACTGCTGCTTTATAAATATTAACTATTTCCTTTTTTTGGAGTGAGGAAGGCAAGGCCATTGGGGTTAAGTGACTTGCCGAAGGTCACACAGCTCATAAGTGTGTCAAGTGTCTGAGGCTGGATTTGAACTCAGGTCCTCCTAATTGCAGGGCTGGTGCTCTACTCACTGGGCCACCTAACCGCCCATGTATTAACTGTTTCTAATGGTTTATAAAAACTTTTTTTATGTCAAGGCATTGCCTTCTTTCTCTGGTCACTATACATTAATAATAATAAACAATGGCTAACATTTATGTAATACTTCAAGGTTTGCAAAGAGGGTTTAAAACATTTTGTTTTCTCCTCACAACAACCCTGTAAGGTAGGTGCTATTAGAAACTGTGGTAGATTTGACTAAGATTGCGTAGTAAGTGTCTGAAGCCAGATTTGAACAGAAGTCATCCTCTTTCCAGGTCCAGCACTCTATCCCGTGATAATTAAAAAAGGCTCAAGAGACATAGTTGTGGGGCAATTTAATAATTTTATTAATAAAGTCAGTACATTATTAATAAAAGGATGGTCATTTGGTCATTGCTTTTAGACCAAAGATAATCATGTCTGTGGTCTCACAGTTTATAGTAAGGCATTCATGGAGGGATTGAGAGTGACGTTATGTCACCTTGGACAGAGAAACTATGTCTATACTTAAACTACTCCCAGCCTTGGGCTAGCTAGACCAAAGGAAGTGTTTCCACCCAAGGTTGAGTAAAACACATTGGGATTTTCCACCTTAGATTAAATTTCTTGTGAGTTTGGGTGGTGTCTTACCAAGATTGAGGAGGGTTAATTCAGTCTCATTATCAGTAACGTCCTTTAAGAGACTGAACTTTTAAAATCAGGACTTTGGAAGAAGAGGAGGACTCTGAATCTCCCCAAGATATTGGTTATTAATAATCATTTCTCTCCATTCACAGTGTTACGTCGCTGCCAAAGATGTTTGTAAGGAATTTGTGTGCCTGATAATATAACATGGAGCTTCATCTATAGCTATAGGTATTAGGAAGACAGCTATGCTCATGCCATTCAGGGGTGTGAAGTTTGGGGCTAGAAAATAGTTGAACAAGACATCTACTGCAAGACGATATATTTGAATTTGTTTCCTGAAATAGTGAACATTAATATATTTTTTCTCTGATGATGACTAAATCTTGTTAAATAGATGTGTTAGTCAAGTTTGAGATTTTAAGGAATAAAGACAAAATCTCAAACTGTTGATTTAACTGTAGGGCTTATTGAATAATATGCAAATGATATGGATACTCTCACACAAGAAGAATACCAAATGATATGCATACGTTTTTGGTCCACTTCACTTCTCCTCTCAGGGTTTGTCTCATATAGGGAACAAGCAAACAGAATTTCTCCTAGGAGATTGGTTTTCTCAAAAAAAAATAGCCCAACCTCAAAATGGCCTACAGATCTTATGTACCATGTATTCTGATACGAAGGCATACAAAAAAAGCTAGAATCTTTTATAATTGTACAAATTTTAGGGCAAGCAATAAAGCTAAGTTCAGGGACTGCACTCATTGATATTCATCAGTTATGCTATTTGACTATATCTGCATGTGCCCCATCCTGTGGAAAAAGGGATCTGATTAAACCAGCCTCCATCCATAGGTAAAGAAAGTTTATCAGATATTGACTCTGGAGTCATATGGGATTTGGTGGTTGGCTTATGGCCCAAATGGAATTAATATTAATACCTCTGGAATGGATTAAGTGGAAATAAGTTAGGTTGAAAAGAACCATGATTTTTTAATACAAGAATGTTAGAACAGGAGCAGTTGGCTTATATGTTTTGTGATTGTGACAAAGAGAGTTCCAGTACTTCACAATTTAGTGTCAATGTCCAAATAAGCCTCTATCCATGTTTCAACCATCTGGCTAGCAGCTGCTGTGAGGGCGCAAAGCCAACAACAACCAGCTCACAGAACACTGCAAGCCCAGGTCCTTTTCATCTGCTTTACCAAGGAAAGCAAGGTTAAGGGGTTAACAATTTCACTTCAATCAAGCATACAAACAACATCCACCTAGTTCAAGGGAAAAAGCCAGCACCCTGAATTACAGACCAAATACAATTCACAGTCATCAACATCTGGGTGTACAGCTGGGGAGCTCATCAGAACGGCTAGCCCGGAGTCACACGCCACTCCTGCTGTGGCTCAGAGCTCCAGTGAGAATGCTAACCTCTATGCTTATATATCCTTTTCAGGGGGCCCTGACCTCACCCAGGCTGGGCATGGAGAATTTCCCCACCCCCAATATCACATCAGATACAAATCAATGGCTCCCAATTGTCTCAGTGCTGAGAAATACAAAAACATCCCACTTTATCTGCCCCATTCAAACAAAGGCCAGAATCATTAAAGGTCAACAGCAAAAAGTCCCACCTTAATTACTATTGCAATCCACTATAACATTGGTTCACTTAACAATAGAATTAGGAATTAAGTAAACGTCATGATGGATGAGATAGCTCTAGAGCTAATGATGTTCTGGGACCAGTGATTTGAATTTTCTGATGAATTTCTTTGCTTGAGATAGTGTGTTTGCCTTCAGATTGTTGTGGGGATCAAATGAGATTATATGTACATATATACATACATACATACATACATATATATATATATATATATATATATATATATATATATAAAAAGTGCCTTGCAAACCTCGCTGCTTTTCTTACATTCCTCCCAAATGTAAGCATATTATTAGTAGCCATTAATCTCTAAGTAACGTTTGGTTAATATGTAATAGTAGACTTGGCTGTGATGAGTGATTTAGTATTAATGGAATTAGAAATAGAATTAAAGACACTTGATTAAGTCACTGGATTCAAGGACTCTAAATTTACTGATAATAATTTAGATATTCTGATTTACACTTTCCAGAAAATTTAAAATGAATAATGTTTTTCAACTTTCTGTTAATTGTAGTAGTATGTGAGATGAATGCAAAAGACACTGTTATTTTTTGGCTATCAGGTTCTGAACCTTTTGATTTCACTACCATTACTTGGTGTTTCACTTGCTAATATACTATTTGAAAATGTATTAGATACAGTGGACTTAAATTGGAAGTAATCAGTCATCTTGGCTTTGGAGGGCGTGCTGTTGTGTCTAGGAGAAATTAATTTGGTGCAAAACTTCCTAGGAGTAGAGTGTATATCTGCTGATTACCTTACTCCTCCTTTACAGGGCTCTAAATCTGATCCCTGTGCACTAAGTATTGTGATTATTTGTATATTTAAAAGTAATTATCCAAATTTCTTACATTATATAATCTTATATGTTTTGTGTTATTTATAATATGCATTTCATCTAGTATTTCTTGTGGAAGCATTTCATCTGGCATGAGATCATCCTTTGAAATTGTGTAAGTGTATCTTGTAGAACTGTAGCCAGCTGGCAATCTAGTAGTAGATTTCAATGTAACCTCAGTGGAGGTTGTAGTTTGTCAACTGTTTTTTAAATACCTACAACCATAATAGCTAGCATAAAAGCATCTGAAGCCATTCACATCAAAAGATTTTATTTTAAAATGTCTGTTGTCACTGGTTAAGTTATCATCAAGGGACTTGGTTTTAGTTTCTTGGATATGGAACCGAAACACCTGTACATTTGATGTGAGGCTTTTATAAGTATAGTAAATGAATCCCTTAGAAGCATATATATATTGAGAATATCTTTGATGGTATTGGATGCACTGTTCATTTTTGAGGTATTTTGAATTAGATTTTTTGTCACTTTACTAAAATAAAATGTTTTCATTAAAAATGTTCTAATCTTTTTTCTTTTTTTTTTAAAGCATCTATAAGTACACCTGATTATTCGACATTTGGATCCAATGAATCAGGTATTTTGATATGATTTAGATAATCAGGAGGAAGTTTTTGGTTTTCTTTGAAACTTTTACTTAAGAATGTGGTCATTGTCTTTGTAAATGTTCCTAATGTTTTTATTGCAAACTAAGGCAGGCATTCCCCCAAAGGGGGAAGACATACATACATACATATATGGTGTGTGTCTGTGAGTTTTCCGGAGGGCTGATTCTCTTGGTTATTAGTTAATAGAACCTAATCAATGAAATATCCTCCCTAAGGCCTATACTGGGAATGATATTGGTATGAAAATATAATAGGCTGAGTGTATAAAAATGTAACAAATAGTATATAAAAATAAAACAAGTTGGGTCTTCATTTTTAATAGAACAATATTGCTTAATAGTAGGTAAGACCTTTTAGATGTCACACAGAGCCCTCAAATGAATGGACTCATTGAATAGGTAGGCCAAGGAATTGCATAATGAGAAGGGTTACTTTCCACCTGGCAGGGGTAACTCTAGCAATCACATATGCTGTGGAAATAAGATAATTTAGACCCTGCCTTGAACCTCCAAAGGCTCTGTATTTAAAATAAAGGAACTCTTCATTGTCCTATCATGTGATATTTTTACTAACTGTACAAATCTGCCTTGCATTTAATAGGACAGTACTTGTAGAAATTAAATATGCTTCTTTTTCATTGAATAGAAAAAGGATTCCATGTACCAGAAGCAACTCCAAAATATTCTGAAACAAGTGCTATTGTAGGTAAGGAATAATATGAGTAAGTTACTGAACTGATTTCAAACAAGTTCTTTTCTTGATATTAAATTTGATATTAAAATAATCATGTTGAAACTACTTTAACAATTCAGTAAGTGTATGGGTTGTTTTCCTATGTCAGTTTGATTTTTGGAACTTTATGGAACTTTGATTTTTTTCACTAAATTAACTGGTGGTTTTCATGTGATGTAGATGCTATTTTTGTACATTGTCTAATGTGTGAAACTAGAGGGTACCCAAGTGAACACGTAGAGGAAAATAATGTGGTGTACCTGGATTTGAATCCTAGCTCTAGTCTGCACCTCAGTTTCCTCATCTTGAAAATGGTATGGGGTGGGGGGAGAGTTGTGCTAGTTGACCTCTGAAACCCATTCCTATCTAAATCTATGATCCTATAGCTTGTATCTTAATTGTATCACCACCTTTGAGGGGGAAGTTTATGTTTAAAAACCTTTTGTACTTTTTTTAATTGGGAACATATTTAACCTATTACACAAAGTTAGAAAAGTCAATAAAATGTTTTCTCTATACTTTTATTAATGTCTATCTATCTACCTATCTACCCCTCTCTCTCTCTCTCTCTCTCTCTCTGCATATCTGTCTATCTGTCTGTCTGTCTGTCTGTCTATCTATCATCTATCTATGAGTAGGTCATCCTAACTTGTTCAACTTCAAAATAGCCTGTTTGGACACTCAGAGGCTGATTCCACTGTTGACCAGTACAGAATTTGCTGCTTTCCAAAATTTAGCACACTCGTCCTTCTTAAGTACCATCCCATGCCAGATTCTGGGGGCTCACAATACTGGTGCTATACTTAGAACATCTGATTGACTCTTCCCATTGGAGCTCAGATTGATCCACTTGCCTCACTATTCCCTAGTACCAGAGATTAGAGCTGTTACTACCATGCCTGTTGTCCTATGCTTTTTAATGGATATTAAATAACTAAACCTTGTTTATAGTCACAAATGAGAATTTTAAAATAGTAGAAAGCCCTTACTCTTTTAAGAAGAATCATAGTTTCTGTGTCAGATGAGATTATAAATAATCTTCTGCTCACATCTAGGACAAAAGTACTTTTATTGTTTCTGTAACTGTCCTACCAAGATATAGATGGACAGTGAAATGAGTGATGAAAGACATCTTTTATATATTCTCAGTGGAAATAATTACTAGCTGTGAAGAGTAATACATGATGAATTTCAAGGCTGCTTTAAAAAATGTCTATGCCAGGCAAAGAAGAGAGAGTAAAACCTATTTTCCATTTCCCTGGGGACACAGAGTTACTTTCCATTGTTGTTAAGTTATTATGTATTAAATAAATAAGAACTAAGGAAATACTTTCTTCAGCTTAATGTTTAATGGGAAGGATTCAAGCTGCAGTGAAGCTTATCATAATATCTTTATAATTACAATCAATGTAACTGATATGCATGGCAATTATTTTATCAATTTCAGTAATTCTTTTTATTCCATGAGGTATCTTCAAAGTTTCATCAGTAGAAGAATAAGTCGCTATCTAATGTAAAATAATTAATATACTTCTGACATGTTTTAGGTGAATCTTCCACATGGGGCAAAGGAGCATATAAAGCCTTTAATGGTCAAATTTTTTCCTTTGAGTCTTCATGCACATACACCTTCTGTCGTCACTGTGTTGAATCTGGAAGTTATTTTAACATTGAAATCAAACGAAATAATCAGAGTGATATTGAAAAAATAACAGTCTTACTTGATGGAAATGATATCTCTATTAGTGGAAAAACAATCCTGGTTAATGGAGAAAGGTAAATAAATCTAGAAAAAAGTGACTTTTTTTTACAAAGGAGGGATTTTATGAGAAAATTTAATGGATAAAAATAGAAATGCTTAAAAAGAACATCAATAAAATTTATTTTAAAATACAAGGAAGAAAAAGTTAAGAAAAGGACACAAATAAAACACTTTTGTTACTATTTTGTTATGATTATATATTTGGAACAAAATATATATTATATATTACAACATATTATATACATATGTGTTACTATATATGTGTGTGTATATATATTATGTGTATATATATGTGTGTATATATATATATATCTTAAGGGTTTGTGAGGTGCTTCACAAATATTTTCTCTTTTATCCTCATAATAACCTTGGCAGGGTAGGTGTTATCATAAATTTTAAAGTATATTCATCATAAAATTGAAAAAATATAATTTTATTAGTAATTCAATTATCATACTACTTTATGACTAGGATATTTTAAAATGTGTCTTTAGTTATATCCACAAAGTTATGGTAAAGTGAACATTCTTGATGTTTTTATATGCAGCAAGTGTTCCAGATGTTTTCAAGTGTCATGGTAATTACATTCCTGGATGTTTGAATGTACTTTTCATTTTTTAATCTAGGAGTTTTTGCTCTGTGTATTCAAAGTCCAATGATCTTGAGGACTTTCCATAAGATTTACATTTTAGACCATTGAAAACTATGTTCCATTAGTCACATTTCCAGAAGAAATACTTCAGAAGTAATAAAAGAGCATTTATTACTGGATCAGTGCTAGGTGTGGTATTAATAGGGAAATATATTTAGCCAATCAATCAATTAATGAATAAGCATTTGTTAAACTCTGTGTATTGAGAACCTACTGTATATATTGGGGACATAAATGCAAAAGTGAGAAATCTCTGCCCTCAAGGAGCTTACATTCTATTGGGGTGAGAGGATACAAAATGTTCACAGAGGAGTAAATACAAGACATATACAAAATGAATCTAAAGTGATTTTGAGGGTGTAGTGTCGGGGACTAAGAAGTGAGGGAATAAGAGAAGGCCTCTTGAAGGGGGTGGCACTGAGTCTTCAAAAGAGCTAGAGGTTTCAAGGTATATTTGTACAACATTTAGGGGATAGGGGATACCCAGTGCAAAGGTGCAGGTGGAGATAAGAGTTCACTGTACTGGAGAGTAGCAAGTAGGCCAATTTGGTTGGAGAGTAAAATATATGTGGGATAGTAATGTATGTTTACTCAAAAGACATTCTGGAGACAGATTATAAAGAGTTTTAAATGCCAAGCAGATGAGTTAGTATTTTATGCCACAGGCAATGAGATACATTGGAGTTTTTTGAGCAGAAGAGTGACATAGTCAGGACTGCATTTTGGGAATATAATTTCGTCAATTGTGTGGAGGATGGATTAGATTGGGGAGAGACTGGATGCATATAGGGAGACCAATTAGTAGACTCTTGGGATAATAATCCAGGGCAGAAATGATGAGGACCTAAAGTTGTTGCATTGTGGTAGGGATGGAGAAAAGGGGACAGATGATAAATAGTAAAGAAGTAGAATTGACAAGACTTGGCAACTGATTGGCTACTGAGAGGGATAAATGAGAGTGAAGAGTAGAAAATGGGTCTCAGATTGCAAACTAGAATGTTTTTAGATTGTAACTAGAAAAATGATAATGCCCTGGATGAAAATAAGGAATTTAGGAAGGTTTAAATGGAAAAATTTGGACATGTTGAGGTTGAGATGAATTTTATCTAGAAAATGAAATGTTTAATAAGTGTCTTCTATTTAACATATGATAATGCTTTTTACAGTGTAAATGTTCCATTTAATAACAAGTTGATTCACATAAGACATTATGGAGACTATACTAAGCTGGAAAGCCGTAGAGGAATCCTATTTTTAATGTGGAACACAAAGGATAAATTGTCAGTAAGTTCATCTCTGATTTAATTCTATAACATTGTTTTCAGGGAAACTTTAGAATGTAAATAAATTATACATACATACACACATCCTTTTCCTTCTATTTCTGTGGTTAAATATAAGATAGCCAGCAGACAAATGTATAAAATGTCCCAAAATAAGTAGAACTTCCAACATCAAAAAATGTTTATTTTGCTAGTACTTGCCTGCACATAATTACAGAGCATTTATCACCTCATTAATGACCCTCAAACAAAAATAAATTGGGAAGAAAATGACCCATAGGAACACAGAATCAGAAATATTTAGAGCTAGAATAAATGAAGCTATTTATCACACGATTATTATGTGCCCAGATATATAATAAGTTAAGTGCTAGGAGATACAACGACAAAAAAGAGAGGACTTCAGAGATCACTTAAACTTCAAAACTAAACAAAGCTTTATTTGTGATTTTGGCAGACATCTGTGATTTTCTTTAAATAAGTTAGCTTGGAGGAAAGTCCTGCTAAGATTGCAATTTAAGTATTCTTCAATTTCAACGAAGAGTGACCTGGGGCACTAAAAGGTTAATTGCCTTGTCTAGGGTAACACAGCTAAGATGGGGCAGAGGTCATACTTTAGGCATATCCATGTATTTGAGCTCTATCTATCATACAACACTGCTCCATTTTACAGATGAGGGAACTTAGGACAAAGAAGTTCAGTGATTTTGTTGGTGTTACATGGTTACTTTGTGGCAGGGTAGAGATTAGATCAAAATATTCTTGGCCCTGAATCTAGAGCTCTTTCCATAATAACTGTGTAATTGATGTTAGGCATTCACTAGAAAATCTGGATTTAACAATAAACTTTGATTTTAATATCTAATATACTTTTCAATTTTATTATTTAAAAATGATTTGCATAGCTCTTCAGGAAGTGTTGGTGGAAATGTGCCATCTTAGCTATTAACGACCAAGGTCCCATTCTACCAATTATGTCTGGGCCTTGAATGGAGGAGTAGATTACAAGGAAGCTGAAGGTCTGCTTTTGGTTGTCGTCTTACTTTGGGGTTAGAAATATCTACTCTGAGGTCTAATTTTTCCTATTTGACCAACCTGGAATTTACCCAAAACCTTACAATTTGTGTATATTGGGCTTTATGAGGCATTTTAAATGTAAATGCAATTTTCTTTTATAGCTTACTCTTCACAAACCATATTCTACCTGTGGTCTTTGTGGAAAACTGAGTGATTATCCTGGTAAGACAACTTATATGAATATTCTAGGTTTTGTTAACATTTGAACAAAATAGCACCAATGTTTTTGTTTGTCTTTCATTCTCAAAGAAAACCAATGACATCAGGAGGGTGATGTCTTGACTTGCAAGTAAATTGGATTTAAGTGAGGCAGAGCTATGCAAAGTCATCAGCCTTTCTCCTCGAGTAGCATTGGAGTCACACATAGGTCAGGATGACTGGCAATAGCAGCGGGAAACCTTAGCCTTTTTAATCTAAGGTTTTTCCCAGCACTCAGTTTGTCTGAGGCAACACCCATCCAGTAATTAAAGACTAGGTAAGAACTGAGGTGAAAAATGGCTTAGTTTGCCTCCACAAAAGAATTGGTTTGGGAGAAGACCCTCAGAATTTCAAGGCATAGTCAAGTAGCTACATTTGAATTCCAATGGACTTTTTCGAAGCCAGGTTTTTCAAAGTTATATTTCAAGAAATCATAAATGAAAACTACATGAGACAAAAGAGTTTATTGTCCCAGTTTTTTAAAAACCAAACAATAATAGAATAAATAAGGAGGGAAGCACTAATGTAGGTGCAATATTATCAATCACCAAGCCTCTAGGCTTCTAGGAATTGTGCTGGTGTGTAACAGTTAATGTCGAAACTTGTAATTCTTTCCCCATACTACTATATTTAGCTCATGTAAATGTGAAACGTGTCAGATATCTCCAAGTAAAATAATGTTTGAATTTTTTTTAGAAGAGGAAGATATTGATGAAAACATTGCCAACAGTAAAATTTCTGATGACTGTCCTAAAGCCATAGCTAAGCAATATGAAGAATGTGAGGATGGAAAAGAGGTAAGAAAGAATTGTAGAACTGGCCTATTATTACTATGTCCTGCAGTTTCTGTGTAGTGTTTCCAGTAAACTACTTTCATTTACCTATTTACAGCCATCATCCTACTCTAGGATCTTGGAGGATCATGTGATTTTTAGAATGCTGGGGGACCTTAGAGAACATGTAATCTAACCTCTGAGTTAAATGAAGCATTTCACTGGGGCCACTCACTATAGCAACTGGAATGGGATGTGGAATTGGTTTATGGAGTTTAAAATTGGGAGACTTAAACAGTTTCTCCAGCTAGGTGGCACAGTGGATAGAGTGCTGAGCCTAGAGGCTAGAAGACCAGAGTTCAAATCTGGTCTCTGACACTTACTAGCTTTGTGACTCTGGGTGAGTCATTTAACCTCTGTTTGTCTCAGTTTTCTCAACTGTAAAATGGGGATAACAAATTACCTCACACAGTTGTTGTAGAATGAAAGGGAATGACATTTATAAAGTGTTTTGTACATAGTAGGCATTACATAAATGCTTATTCCCTCCTCCCCTTTCCCTTATCCGTTTCAATTTCTTCATTGTGGAGCAAATCTAAGCTCAGGTTGGGGCAATAAAGTAGCAGTTCTCCAAATGAGGAAGTGGCAATTATAAAGATGACTCTCAGTTTTCCCTCTTGGCGCAGAAAAAGTGCCATTTTGGACATGTTTTAGAAGTGTTTCCTACTTTTTAGGGATTCCAGGATGATGGTTTGTAGAGAGAAAAGTATTTTTTTAAAGTTTTAAGTCTAAATGAGTGATTATATGACAACTTAACTTCAGAAGAGAAAAGGAAACCCACAAACATGATTCCTATCAGACAAAAGCCACAGGAGGTTTTTCAGTCCCCTTAGTTGCTGTGCCTTCCCATCTGAGATTATTTTACACATTTTTTGTGTTTTTTCCTCTGTTAGAATGTAAATGTGAGGAGGGACTGTCTTTTGTCTTTCTTTGTATCCCCAATACTCAGTATAGTAGTAAGCCTTAGCCTAGCACATAGTAAACACCTGATAAATTCTTGTTGACTTCACTTAGCCTCTCTTAATCCGTTTCTTCTTCTGTAAAATGAAGAAAATGATGGTACCTCCACAAAAGATTGTGGTGAGTATTGGATAAAATAGTATATATAAAGTGCTTTGTAAACCCTAAAGTTCTATATAAATGTCAAGTATTTCAATTATTCTTAATGT
This sequence comes from Trichosurus vulpecula, assembly GCF_011100635.1. Lineage (NCBI taxonomy): Eukaryota > Metazoa > Chordata > Mammalia > Diprotodontia > Phalangeridae > Trichosurus > Trichosurus vulpecula. The sequence continues at coordinate 212,114,174 of NC_050577.1, read as the reverse complement.
CCAAAAGCTTTTTTTAAGCCATTCTTTATCACAGTTGGAGATGGTAATGGGCTACTGTGGACCTCCAAATCTAAGTCTAGGTTGGGGCAATAATTTAGCAGTTTTTGAAATGAGGAAGTGGCAATTATAAAGATGATTCCCCACTTTTCCTTCTTTGTACGGGGAAAGTGCCATTTTGTTGACACTTTTTTTGTGATTTTCTTGCATCACTTTCATTTCTCTTCCCAATTTTTCCTCCAGTTCTCTTACTTGATTTTCCAAATCCTTATTGAGCTCTTCCATGGCCTGAAACCAATTCATATTTTTCTTGGAGGCTTTGGATGTAGGAGCTTTGACTTTGTTGTCTTCTTCTGCTTGTATGTTTTGATCTTTGTCACCAAAGTGAGATTCTATAATCTGATTTTCCCCCCTGTTTGCTCATTTTTTAAATTAGATTTTTCTTTTTAGTTTACAACACTTAGTTTTACATATTCCTAAGTTTCAGATTTTCTTGCCTTCCCTCCCCTCCCCTCTTCCCACCAAGACTGCATGCAGTCCGATATAGATTCTGCATAAACCTTCGCATTAAACTTATTTACATAATATTCACACAATAGTCAAGTTGCAAAGAAGATTTATGACCAATGGAATGAATCACTGAGGCAAACTATGTGTTCTCTCTCTCTTTTTTTTTTGGTTTGGTTTTGAATTTTTCCAGGAGTACTTTTTGTTCCTGAAACCAATTAACATTTTTCTTTGAGGCTTCAGAAGTAGCAGTTTTGAATTTGTTGATTTTTTTCTGTTTGTATTTTGATCTTCCCAAACACCATAGTAATTTTCTGTTGTCAGCTTCTTTTGGTGTTGTTTACTTACTTTTCCACTTATTTTTTGACTTTCAACTCTTTGCTAAAATGGGCTTTGCTTCTGTGGTCAATGCAACTCTAAGCCTGAGGCTTTTTATGCAACTGCTTTCCTCAGATAAGTCTGGGGGTAAATTTTCAGTTTTTCCAAGGTGGTATGATTTAATGAGAACTATGTTTCCTACTCTTCTGGCCTGTGCCCTGGATTATAATAAAGGACAAATATAACCTATGAGCAGTCTGAGCTGCCTGAATAGAGACCCAGTCAGTTGGATAACTCAGCTGATCTTCTCCCTCTCCCTCTTGTCCTTCTTCTCCTCTCCAAAGGAAGGTAATTTTTTTTTCTTTTTTTTTGATTTTTGTTTTTTTAAAAAATTTATTTATGTAACATATTTAGTTTTCAGCATTGATTTTCACAAGAGTTTGAATTACAAATTTTCTCCCCATTTCTACCCTCCCCCCCACTCCAAGATGGCATATATTCTGGTTGCCCTGTTCCCATTCAGCCCTCCCTTCTGTCACCCCACTCCCCTCACATCCCCTTTTCCCTTCCTATCTTGTAGGGCAAGATAAATTTCTACACCCCATTGCCTGTGTATCTTATTTTCTAGTTGCGTGCAAGAACTTTTTTTTTGTTTTTGAACATCTGTTTTTAAAACTTTGGGTTCCAAATTCTCTCCCCTCTTCCCTTCCCACCCACCCTCCCTAAGAAGTCAAGCAATTCAACATAGGCCACATGTGTATCATTATGTATAACCCTTCCACAATACTCATGTTGTGAAAGACCGACTATATTTTGCTCCTTCCCAACCCATCCCCCTTTATTGAATTTTCTCCCTTGACCATGTCCCCTTTCCAGAGTGTTTGTTTTTGATTACCTCCACCCCCATCTGCCCTACCCTCCATCATCCCCCCCCTTTTTAATCTTCTTCCATCTTCTTTCCTGTGGGGTAAGATACCCAATTGAGTATGTATGGTATTCCCTCCTCAAGCCAAATTTGATGAGAGCAAGATTCACTCATTCCCCTCCCTCACCTGCCCTCTCCCCTCCTCCCACAGAACTGCTTCCTCTTGCCACCTTTATGCGAGATAATCCACCCCATTCTATCTCTCCCTATCTCCCTCTCTCAGTATATTCTTCTCATCCCTTAATTTGATTTTATTTCTTTTCGATATCTTCCCTTCATCTTCAACTCACCGTGTGTCCCCCCTGCTCTCTCTCTCTCTTTATATATATATATATATATATATATATATATATATATATATACACACACACACACACACACACACACACACATACATATATACATACATGCACATTCACTTATATATATACATAAACATATATATATATATATATATATGCATATTCCTTTCAGCTATGATACTGAGGTCTCATGCATCATACACATCATCTTTCTATGTAGGAATGTAAACAAAACAGTTCAACTTTAGTAAGTCCCTTATGATTTCTCTTTCTTCTTTTCCTTTTCATGCTTCTCTTGATTCTTGTGTTTGAAAGTCAAATTTTCTATTCAGCTCTAGTTTTTTCACTGAGAAAGCTTGGAAGTCCTCTATTTTATTGAAAATCCATATTTTGCCTTGGAGCATGATACTAAGTTTTGCTGGGTAGGTGATTCTAGGTTTTAATCCTAGCACCATTGACCTTCGGAATATCGTATTCCAAGCCCTTCGATCTCTTAATGTAGAAGCTGCCAGATCTTGGGTTATTCTGATTGTGTTTACACAATACTCAAATTGTTTCTTTCTGGCTGCTTGCAGTATTTTCTCCTTGATCTGGGAGCTCTGGAATTTGGCAACAATATTCCTAGGAGATTTCTTTTTGGGATCTATTTGAGGAGGTGATCGGTGGATTCTTTCAATTTCTCTTTTGCCCTGTGGCTCTAGAATATCAGGGCAGTTCTCCTTGATAATTTCTTGAAAGATGATATCTAGGCTCTTTTTTTGATCATGGCTTTCAGGTAGTCCAATAATTTTTAAATTATCTCTCCTCGATCTATTTTCCAGGTCAGTGGTTTTTCCAAGGAGATATTTCACATTGTCTTCCATTTTTTCATTCCTTTGGTTCTGTTTTATAATATCTTGATTTCTCATCAAGTCACTAGCTTCCACTTGCTCCAATCTAATTTTTAAAGTAGTATTTTCTTCAGTGGTCTTTTGGACCTCGTTTTCCATTTGGCTAATTCTGCCTTTCAAGGCATTCTTCTCCTCATTGGCTTTTTGGAGCTCTTTTGCCATTTGAGTTAGTCTATTTTTTAAGGTGTTGTTTTCTTCAGTGTATTTTTCAGCATTTTTTGGGTCTCCTTTAGCAAGTCACTGACTTATTTTTCATTGTTTTCTTGCATCCTTCTCATTTCTCTTCCCAATTTTTCCTCTACTTCTCTTACTTGCTTTTCCAAATCCTTTTTGAGCTCTTCCATGGGCAGGGACCAGTTCATGTTTTTCTTGAAGGCTTTTGTTGTAGGCTCTTTGACTTTGTTGACTTCTTCAGGCTGTATGTTTTCATCTTCTTTGTCACCAGAGAAAGAATCCAAAGTCTGAGACTGAATCTGGGTGTGTTTTCACTGCCTGGCCATATTCCCAACCAACTAACTTGACCCTTGAGTTTTTCAGTGGGGTATGATTGCTTGTAGACTAAAGAGTTCTATGTTCCTCGTTTGGGGGGAATGTGCCAGCTCTGCCACACCAGCACTCCTCCTTCCCCCAAAACCCCCAACCCAGACTGGGCTTAGATCTTCAGGAGGCTGTGCACTCCTGCTCTGATCCACCACTTAATTCCTCCCACCAGGTGGGCCTGGGGCCAGAAAGCAACAGCAGCTGTAGCTGCCCCACCTCCACTGCCCTGGGGGCGGTGGCCGAACCGTGAACTCCTTCCACTCCAGCAGCTTTTCCCACTAACCTTCTCTGCTGTCTGTGGTGTTTGTGGGTTGAGAAGTCTGGTAACTGCCGCAGCTCACTGATTCAGGGCGCTAGGGCCCGCTCCACCCGGCTCCTGGTCATATTGGTCTGAGCAGCTTATGCTGGGCTCTGCTCTGCTCCCAGCTCCCAGCTCCATGTGGGATAGACCTCACTCAGAGACCATCCAGGCTGTACTGGGCTGGAGCCCTGCTTCCCTCTGCTGTTTTGTGGGTTCTGCAGTTCTAGAATTGGTTCAGAGCCATTTTTTATAGGTTTTTCGGTGGGGAGCTCACTGTTTTCCAGCCACCATCTTGGCTCTGCCCCCCAGGAAGGTAAATTTTGATGGCTGAAAGCTACCCAGTTAACTTGGGAATTTATTGACTAGGTTTCTTTTTTCCTTCCTTCCTTCCTTCCTTCCTTCCTTCCTTCCTTCCTTCCTTCCTTCCTTCCTTTCTTCCTTTCTTTCTTCTTTTCTTCCTTCCTTCCTTTCTTCCTTCCTTCCTTCCTTCCTTCTATGTTCTGAATGTAGCTGGAGAAATTTATGAAGCGGTGCTGACTAGATTCATTCAAATTTACATTCTCTTGTCATTTTTAAAAAGAATATGTTTTGTTTCTTTTGCAGTATTGCAACAAGGTGATTGGAACATACTTTGAGAAATGTGGAAAAATTACTTCTTTGTCCAATGAATACAAACAAATCTGCATTGAAGACTACTGCAAGAATGGGAGCAAGAATTATACTTGTGACAGTTTCTCTGAATTGTCCCGCCTCTGTGCTTCAGATGGTCCTGGTGCCTATGAATCATGGAGAAATGATTCTGATATAGTTTGTGGTATGCCATTAAATGATAGAGCTTAGAACAACCTTCTTAAGGTTTCAGTGTGCAACACTTTCATTTTACAAACAAGTGCAGAGAAATGAAATGACTTGCTGAAAAATCACCACAATTCATTAGTCACTTGGCTAGGAAGTGGGATATCAACCTATCGAAGAGTCAGTATAGGGACTTCAAAGTATAAATTAACTATAAATTATGAATTTACATGTATTTTAAATTATTGAAAAACAAAAATTATATACCTCAAATATAGTGATTTCAAATTGTTTTTATCTATTTTTTATATCATATACATTTCCCTTGCATTCATCTCCCCTCCCAGAAAAACATCCCTAAAAATAAAGAATAAAAAAGGGGCAAAAAATAGTTAACCAAAATTAAACAGAATGTAAAAAAAAATCTTCCGCATTAATAGCTTTCTACTTCAAAGAAGGTTGGGAGGTGATTTCTCATAGCTCTTTCTAGAGCCATTATAATTTTATAGAATTCACTTTTTCAAGATGCCTTATCAAATTCTACCTTTAATGATCAGGTCATACACCTATTTTAACTTTATTGTGGTGTATTTTATAAAAAGTTTGTCTAAACCAAATTTTTGCCAGACTGCTTTTAGTTTTATTAATAATTCTTATTTAATTGTCACTTCTTACCCAAGTAATCTCTATTTGGGGGGGTTTATTGATCGCTAGGATGTTGAATTAAATTTCCTCATTCCTAGTTCATATTCCTAAAATATTAAAGATTAGGATGCATTCAGGAAACATATTCCTTTGCCTTATATTAAAACAGCTTTAGAGTTTTCCACACAAAAATATAAGAATTGCCAACATGTGTAAAAACAAGAAAAGTTATTTATGCCATTCTGTCATATTATGATTTTCATACAGGATCGTTGGCAGATTTTAAATTTCAACTTACACGTAAATAGTTTACTATTACTTAACTAAGCTTTAAAAGCTGGAATTTTGTGGTATTTGTTCAAATCAAATAAAACTAGATACATTATGTTCATTTTATCAAAATGAAATATTCATGTTGGGAATATGAGAAGATGATATACAGCTCTGGGAATCCTGAAGACTGAGTTCTTGGAACTTAGGCTTCACATGCTTTTTCTCTATATCAGAACAGGTGGTAACCAGGTCTCTAAAGAGCTTCTAACAGATCTTAATACATGGTTTTCAGGAAAAATTAGTTGATATAGGAAACTTCCATATTTGGAAGTATTATATATTTTACCTCAGCAGCTTTATATCAAACAAACTGGTCTCCTGACCTCCTCTTCTCTAGCACCTCTTCTCCACCCCCCCACACATATGCATACATACATGCATGCACACACAAATGATATCACTAATTACCATTCTGTTCTATTTCTCATGTGTTTTTATTTTTCTCTCAGAAAAACATGTATGTCCAGAGACACAGATCTACAAAGAATGTAGTCCTTCAAACCCACCAACATGTTCAAATGTGGCTCCCTTCCAAAACAGTGAATGTGTGAGTGGCTGCATCTGCCCCGAAGGTAACATATTCTGAGATAATTTTCAGGCTAAAGCAAATAAAATTCCAAATGCAGTGTATTCTTTACTGATGACAGCAGAATATTTTGGGATGTTACAGATTCACTTTGCATTACCCTAAGGAAATTTCCAAAATGGGTTCTATGAAGGATTTTTCTAAGTTGATATTTAGTCTTTCTTCATTGTCCCTAAATTCTCAGTCCCTCTACAATGAACTTCTAGTTCTTATTGGGCTCTTTGAGGCCATGAGCTTGACTCAACAAATATTTTCATTTACTTCGCAATTAATCACAGCACTATTTTATATTAATTGAATACTTAAAGGTTTACAAATTGCTTTCCTCACAAGAAATCTGTGAGGTTGTCAATGAAAGTATTAAGTATCCTGTTTTACAAATGAGGAACTAATTAAATGACATGCCAGATCTGGGATTTAGCCCAAATCCATTGCTTCTTCCTGTGCACATCATGTAGAAAGCTTTACCTTGTCACAAAAAATTAGTTATGAGAATAGAAATTCAAAGATGAATGCAATTCAGATTTTCATGAATTGTTCTTTGAACTATTGACTGAAATTTGAATTTGAGCCCTGATATATGTTAAAAAATAAATTTCAGAAATATGTTGTGAGTGGTCTAAATTTGAAGGAACTAATGATTGAATGAATTTACTTAATTTTGTTTGAAAACTCACTGACATTAAAATCTTTTACATATTCTAATACTTAAAGAATAACTTTGTGAAGTACATTTTAGGTTTTCTGCTTGATGATATTGGAGAAAAACTCGCTTGTGTATTAAAAGCTGATTGTCCCTGTGAATCCAATGGGAAGATATATAAGCCAGGAGAAGTTAGAGATGGGCCCTGTTTTTCTAAGTGGTAAGTATTTTTGATACAAAGTGTTGGTAAAAGAAAACAATGTGGTTTGAAATTATTGTAAATATATCTTTAAAGAAACCTTTAAACTTCTTTCTTCTTTTGAGGAACTTAACATTTTATAACAGGATTTTGAAAGACAGGATTTCTTTGAAATACATGTATGCATCAGTAGATGCAGAATACTGCATTAAAGTAACGGAATTTTTAAAAATACATAGAACACCACAAAGATGTTAGATAACCTACACAAGTAATTTTTTCATTATATTGAACTGAAATTTGATTCTCTGTAACTTTTACTTTTTGGTTTTTGTTCACTGCTGTAGTGCCAGGCATAAAAATATAGTCTATTTTATGCCTGAGAGCCTTTCAAAATTTGTAGATGATTATGTCTCCCCAAACTGACTGCACTTTTTTCTTTTAACATGAAAGAATAAAGATAACAGAGGTATTGTTGAAAAACACTGACTTCAGAAATATGGGCTAGAATATGTTATTGGAATTTGGCCCAAAATAATTTATGTAAATTTTGTGTGTAGCTATATAACTGAAGGGAAAGAAGATACTTAATTCAACATAAAATAATGGGAAAAGTCCTGGATCTGGAGTCGAGACAAATGATTTTCCCTCTCTAGGCCTCAGTTATAATTAGAAATTATAAAATGACAACTGGACTCCAGGTATGAAGCCAATGATCCCAAATCTGAGTGATTTTAATACCAAAATGGGTTCATTTGATTTAGAAATATAGAAAACCTTAAAGATCACCGAGTCTAGCTCACATTGTTCAGATGAAAAAGCTGAGACAGGATTTGAATGAAAGGCTTCTTTACTCTTCTTTACTCACAGTCCAGCAAAACAATGCTGATTCTTCTTCTTTTTTTATTATTATATAATCAGTTGGATTTTCCTCTGATTTTTTTCAACAATTTGCTTCCCTGGATCAAAGAATGGAGAAGAGTTGCACTTCTCTTCGTCCCAGATTCTTATTTGAAGCCCATATATGTTCAGCTCCTGCAACACAGTCATCTGGCTCTTATGTTAAAATTATAGCAAATCAATCTCATTTCCTGTTCACATGAAAAATATGTGCAAGGAAAACCTTACAGTAAAACAGTGGGTGATTTAGAACATTTGATTTGCACTGTTCCTAGCCTCTTCCCTACCTTGCTACTAGTTATATCCTCTTTCTTCCAACTCTCTGACTGACCTTATGCCACTTACTGGGACAGGAACATTTGTTCTCCAAGGAAAACAATGGAGATTTTTTTGCGAAACTTTTATTTACAATGTATTAACTTCATTTCTGATTTAAGTGCATGAAATCTGTAAAGCTCTGATTCTGACCAAACCATCGAAACCTTGGATGTGTATTGATTTTGTGATTTACTAGAGCAGGAGGCATCATGCAGTAGGGTATTGTTAGGGTTGGGCCTCAGTTAGGAAGACCTGGATTCAAGTCCTAATTCTGCTACATGCTTGAGTATATGATCCTGGATAAGTCACTTAACCTCTTAGTACCCCAAGCAACGTTCTAATATTATAAAGTTTCAGAGAAGGTACCAATCTGAATTAGTAGAGGAGGTTTCTTTATCAATATAAGAAGCTCCATATATTGATGAAATCACAGGTAGTGTAAAAAAAAAAGAAGAGCAGAATTCTCTGTTTGAATCAGTGCTGTACCAGTGTAACAAGTTATAAATCATACATAAACAAAAATATTTGAGCTGAGATAAGAGGTAGGTGGCAGGTAGAAGGGATGAACCTTATTTCTTTCTCTTTGTATACATACTACATACATATTCTTCAGTGGATCTATGATGTCACAATGCAGTTATTCTTTTTTTTGCAATGGTACAGATTCTTATCTTTCTCATTCTAAAACCTTCTCATTCTGTGCCATTCTTGTCCAAGTCCACATATTTTTTCCACAAAATATTCACCTTAGTTTTGCTAGGTTTCCTCTAAGTCATTCAGGGCTGTGCATATATTTTCTCTCACTCTTGTTACATGACTGACTGAAATCCTTTTCTTATCATATATCTACTCAATGGTATCTGATAGCTAGCAATGTCTTCCCTGTAAATTATAACTGGCAAAATGTATCCACTATACACCTCTTCATGTATATGTGTGTATATATAAATATACATATGTGTGTATGTGTATGCATATATGTGTATATGTGTGTGTGTGTGTGTAAAATTTTAATGTAGTGGCCTTAAGTGTAATAAACTAAAGTTGTTAACCTTTTAAAAAATTTGTGTTTTACAGTATGTGTAAAGAAGCAAAGTGGTTCTGCACAGAAGCATTATGTCCTGGAAGATGTAAAGTAGAAGGAAGTTCATTTACAACCTTTGATGGTGTTTCATATGAACATCCTGGAAACTGTCACTTTTTAGCTGTCCATGTATGTGGCAACTTAGAATATTTTGGGAGAATGGATATTCTTTCCTTCATGATGATTTCAAGTAATTCCTGAAAGAAGTCAAGACGTAACCTTAATTTTGAATTACAAATATGATTCACCTAAGGTTATTGGTTGGTTCTATTATATGTTGTAGTAGAGAGCTAGACCTGAATTCAGTGAGCCTGACACATATGGACTCTGTGACCCTAGACAAGTCACTTAATATCTCAGTGCTGTGGGCACCTCTCTAAAATTATAAATTGTTGACTTTTATTACTTTTATTCACCTGGAAATTCTTTATACCAATGAAATCATAAACATACTTAATTCTATGAAAACATATGAGAGAAAACATCATTACAAGGAGACAGCTACTTCCACAAGGGGAAAATGTTATAAATGTGTGAGCAGCTAAATGGCATTATAGTGCCTTTTGTGGGTTTTGTTGTGAGGTGATTGGCTGGAGCAGTATCATCCAAGCCAATGAATGTATGAATGTAGGTTGGAAAAAAACAACGCCACCTTGAAGTTAACACATTCCCATTTATGTTTGTTTTCTATTTTGTTAACATTAAGAGCTAAATAATTAGCTGAATATAGGGTCTACTCAAACTACATGGAAAATGTAGGCTGCCATAAATTGCCGAGAAGAAGCATAGTGCAGTAGGTAGAAAGCTGGAGTTGGAACCAGGAGGATATTCATTCAAGTCCTTTCCCTAATATATATTGCTTTTGTGATCCTGGACAAATCACTCAACTGATCAGTGCTCTAGGTAACTTTCTAAGAATGTAAATTGCAAAGAGGATGCTGACCTGCAATGCAATTCCTCATCTACAAGTTCCCAATACAAATGAAATCATAGGTCCAATTTTTATCCCTTTCCAGAATTATTGAGATAATTGCTTCAATTTTTATCATCATCTCAATTTTCATTTTGCATAAGGGCCTTACCTAGCATTAAAGTGTCTAACTAGCAATCTTTGGAACATATTTGTGGATACCTTTAAAATAATCCTTTCATTTTGAAATAAAGGTATCCACCTTTTCTTTGGCATAACAGAAATGATTTAGTAGTTCCTTGGTCCAAAGTTTTCTTTCAAAAATTAAGGGTTGGAGCACCCTGGTCCTTTTTTGGGGGTATAAGAGTTCCTCCAGAGCACTGGGTAGATTTTCAGTGGAGGACACAGGGAGACAGTTTAGACCAGTGGATTTCTACATTTCCTGATTTCTTTAGGAAAGAATATCACAAACCATCAAGACTTTTCATTTGAACATGGACATATCACTTTCATGGTAGAATCAAATTTAGCACTAAAGTATAGCATAGTTATATCTTCTGAGTATTAAGCTCTTCTGTCTCTTGGTAGTAAAGTGGCATCTCTAATACCTACAACATTTTTTAAAAATCATGGTAAATTATATATATATATGCATACACAACACACGTATACATATATATATATATATATATATAATGTAACAGATAATTTTTTTAAATGACATCTATTTAAATAGGATGAAAATTGGTCTATTAGCATTGAACTTCGTCCATGTCTAAGTGGTCAAACCAGAACATGCTTGAATAGCGTCACCCTTCTTTTAAATTCTGTAAGTAGCCGGTTATCACAAATATATTGATAGTAAATCTAATTTGTTTTATTGTATTCCTCTGATCCAGAATGTGAAATGTTTATTTATTGAACAACTTAATCTTATATTATCTATTATTTAATGTTTATTAAGCAACTTAATAGTGTAGGCAACATTGTATTATAATAGTAGCTAAGCTTACTAGAGTCTCAGTTCCTTGAGGGCAAGGACCTTGCTTATTTCTTTTCTATATTCTCAAGTACTTAGTCAGTATCGTGCCTTAAATGTGGTAGGAAATCAAGTAACAAAGTTTTGTTGAATGGGAGCTCCCTGAGAGCAGAAACTTTCTTTGGCCTTTCTTTGTATCCCTAGCATTTAGCATATTGCTTGGCATATAGTGGGTGCTTAATAAATGCTTTTTGATGGACTGAAGGTTGTTGAAAGAAATATAAGCTGCTTAAGAGAGTACACATTGAAAGTACTTTAAAAATATTATTTATACATAATAATACCTTTTTGGGATTATACACTTTTTTGGTTCTAATCATACTTATTTATAACCAAAATTATAACCTAACCAAAATTCTGATCATCCTTATTTATTCAGTTTGTCCTAAGATCCTCTGAGAAACTATAGCATAAGATTCATCTTATGTATAGTTACTATAGAAAAAAACTTTCATTTTGGCAATGTACTTACAAGAAATAAATATGAATTCCTTTAAGATGTTCTATTATACAGCCTTTAAAAAACAAACTTTATTGATGCCTTTTTGTTAGCTACAATCATTTCCTGATATATTGCCCTATCCCAAAGAGCCTTCCCTTGTAATGGAAAAAAAACCATACAGTAAAACCAACCCCCAAAACTACCTTGGGTATTAGCTTAGATTGAAAAAAAATCCAAAGTGCCCTTTCTTCCAATTAGTTCAAATAAAAAAATTCTCATTATCGTATAAAAACATTTCAATTCAGATTTTTTGGAAATACATTCTAAAAGAAAACAATTTTATAAATTCAATTCAACCAAAATTTATTAAGCCTCTATTATGTGCAATACACTGTATTAGGTATTTGGTGGACAGACCAAAATTTTAAAGTAAGTAATAAGTAAGCAGTAGAATGTAAGCCATCAGAGAGCTTACATTCAACAGGAATGTGAATGTATTAATAATGTGACATGAACATTAGTCTCTTTCAGCTGACAAATATATATTTAATAATGATGGTAGCATCACAAACAACAAGATTAAAAGGCAAAGTTATTATTCTGGTAAGCTGAATATTATATGTAACAGATATATAAAAATTCAAAGTAAAATGATGCAATCACAACTCTTTTAATGATTGTCCTTTATCATTTGTTAACAGATGCAATTCAGATTTTTAAAGTATCTTCCTCATACCTACAAGTAGGGACATCTTTTGGATTAAAAATGCAGATACAAATTGATCCTGTGATGCAATTGTATATTTCTCTGCCACCCAACAAATTTACAAACACAGTGGGTAAGTCCTCACAAAAAATATTTCCCTTCTGAAGGAGTCATTGTAAGAATAATTTCTTTCTTTTCCATTTGTCATTTTATTCATGATGAGCACAAAGCTTCCTGGTTTCTCAAAAAGCAGAAAAAAGGAAGACTTGGTTTAGACTCAATCATCACTCAATTGTTACATCACTTTTTGAAAAGTTTGCATAGTTAATGTTTTAAAAATAAGATTTCTCTATCATAAAATTAGTGTTATTTTAATTATAATTTCACAAATGTAGTTTATTCAACATACATTTGTTAAGCACTTGCTCTGCATATGACACTGTGTTAGGTGCTGGAGATACAAAGCTAAAATGAAATGGTATCTTGCCTTCAAGGAGCTTTCATTCTACTGGGCAGATACGTGAACACAGATAGGTAAATGCAAAGTATGCACACACACAAACACACTGACACACACAAATACAAAATAATTTCAAGAGTTAGAGGACAGCAACAGGAAAGATTTTCTCTAAGAAACAGCTGCTGAGCTATAATTAGAAGAAAAAAAATTGTTCTGAGATGGGTGTGAGGAGCGCATACATTCTTGACATAGGAGATAGCCTTTGTTAAAGGCATAGAAATAAGAGATAGAATTTTTTAATAGAGAATAATTAATAGGCTGGTTTATGAGTGAAGGGAAACAATAGAAATAATACTAGAAAGGTAAGAAAAAACCAAACTGTGTAGAGCTTTAAACGCTAAGCTCAAAATTTTTTATTTTATCCTAAAAAAATCAGGAATTGTGGAAGATTTTAGAGTAGAGGAATTTTCATTCTTAACTGTATGTGCTATTGCAGAGCAATGACAACTTGACAAAAATACACTTAGTTGTCAAACATACATAAACTTACCCATGTATGATGATCTTTATGATTTTTAAATTTAGCTCTTTCGTCTGAAAAGAAGCCTACTTCATTATTTAAAGGCATAAAATGCTAGATCAAATGTTATTTATCATTGGAAATACTAAGTAACAGAAAAGAGATATTTTATGGACTACTATATTTTCTCCCCAATTTCTAGCACAATGCTGAGAGAGAGAGAGAGGGAGAGAGAGAGAGAGAGACAGAGAGAGAGACAGAGGGAGGGAGGGAGAGACTATTACAGTTGTAGTAGTAGTAGTAGTAGTAGTTGCAGCAGTAGCAGTAGCAGTAGTAGTAATAGTAGTCGGCAGAACTTAATGCATTTTCACTGAATTGAAGCATAAATACACTATTATTTTGACTGTTGTGACATTTCATTCATACCTTTAAAAGAATACTAGTAGCCTATTTTTACAGTAATCAATTCCTATAATATCTTATCTGGCCTGCATAGGATTGCAATAGATAGTAAATGCATGAACCAGAAAAGTTGAATTGAGAACACAGATTTTCTTTTTTAACTTATACCACCTATTCCATAGGACTCTGTGGATCCTACAATAAGAAAGCGGAGGATGATTTCTTGTCAAGTCAGAACATGTTAGAAAAGACATCTCAGATTTTTGCTGACTCATGGGAAATGATGTCCTGTCCGAAAGGAAGACCTTCTTCGTGTATAAGCATAGAAAATGGTAATATCTAAAGGATCAATATTTTAAGTTAACATCAAAGTTCATAGCTTGTTGTATCTATAACTCCAAAGCTACTAACTGTCCCCAGTTATAGGATCAATTCCTGATTTTATTCTCTGCTCTCTTTTCAAAATTTTCCCAGTTCTAAGGAAAAGATTAGTCAAGTTCCTGTTACATAAGTATAAGAAAGGAATAAAAAAGAAATTTCTTTGATCTTAGCATAGAAGTATTTTGAATTTATATCAGTAATCTTAGCCATTACCGTGTCTCTTCCTTTTCTTTCATTTCCTCCCAAACGTTCATACTTTCATGGAAGGAATTATAACTAACCTTGAATTCTACAATGATTAAACTGGGTTCCAGAGAAATTAAGTGACTTATCCAAACTCACAAAGAAAGTTAATATTCAAGTTAATATCAGAGGTAGGATTAGAATCCAGAACTATTAACTATATACAGTGCTGTTTGCACTCAACAAGGTTTGTCCTAAATTTTAAGAATAGTAAGAGTTCAAATCAACAAAATATGCTATCTCCAATGTTAGGTCCTCTTGAATTCAATATCATTGAGTTCAAATTCCAGATCTTGGCAGTGTGACTTTAAGGAGGCTATTTAACATCTCTGACGCCTGTTTTTTCGCCTATAAAATGAGGATGATGATCCTTATACAACCTTATAAGGTCTTCAAAGAAAAGCATTTTTCAATACTAAAATATAGTTTGTTAGTTATGATGATGATAGTGAAATCTATTTATATTTTTCATTCAAAGAGTACCTTCAATCTACTTCATTTTTGTTTCCATTTTCAAAAATTGGTCTGATTGTTTCAGCAAAAAAAGACAACAAATCTTATAGATTTTCATGTTTCTTTGGTAATGTTGAAAGCAGCTTGGTGCAGGATCTTGACTCAGAACCTGGGTTTTAATCCTGGCTCTAGCACTACTTGGGTGATCTGAGATGAGTCACTTCTACTTTCTAGGCCTCAATTTCCATATAAAATCTATGATAATATCTGTAGTATTAATTTCACACAGTTATTGTGAGGATCAAATGAGATAATCTGAATACTCTGTAAATCTTAAGGGACCAAATAAAAGCCTGCTATTATGGTAAAATGTTTTTAACCATAATGCTTTCAATAAACAAAGAAGTGTTGTTGATATTCATTATCAATTTCTATAAAATGCATTTGTGGAAGATAGTCATATAAACTCATTCTTTTTTTCCTCAGAAAAGTTTGCTGAAAATAATTGTTTGAATCTTACTGATCCAAGTGGGCCTTTTGCTACCTGTCATTCCATTGTAGACCCTAGATCCTATCATGAGGTGGGTGTAGTTTAAACATTTAACATCTCACTATTTATGACAAATTTTAATTTATAATAAATAGACTTACTATAAGGGGGTTAGCACAGGAGATTTTTAAAGACCAAAATCTAAGAAAGAAATAATGAAGCCTTGATTTGTCAAGACGTTTCAATTTAATTTGTATAAACATTCATTATCATGATTGCTTCCTTTGACTTAACCATCTCTGACCAAATAGTGGGATAGGAAGATAATCTCCAAATAAGGAAATACTTGCATATCCATTTATGTATTTCAAAAATTTATGAATGAATGAAAAGATCAAGATCAGTTACTGATTTATGCTTATTTTTTCAATAAACATTAATTAAGCTCCTACCAGTTACCAGGTACTGTGCTAGGGAAACAAAGACAACAATCGCTCCCTGCCCTCAAGGAGCTTGCATTTTATTGCAGGAAACAGTATTCACGCAGATAACAAATTATATATACATATATGTATACATACATACATACATATGTGTGTAAGTTATTAATTGCAAAGTATGCAAAGTAATTTCCTGAGTGAGTGGACTATTAACCGGGGTAGAATCTGGATAAGATATCTATACGAGGTGGACTGCAACTAGGATTTGAAGGAAAATAGCCATTTTATAAGTGAGAGGCAAGGAAGGAGTACACAAGAAACCCAGCCTGTGCAAGGGCTTAGCTATTTGAACTTATTAAATATCAGAACATATTTTATTTTAGGTGTTGGAAGGAAGAAAGGACTTGAGAGCTAGAAAAGACCTTAGAGATTGTTTTGTCTATCCCCTGCTTTTTATAGAATCAGGAAATTGAAGCTCAAAAAAATTAAATGACTAGTTCTTTTAATAAATTAAATGCAGAGCTGGAATTGAAATTCAGATTTCTGGACTTTTAGTCATTATGTTGCTACTTCTATTATGCAATGGTGCCTATCTTTTTCTTGCTTTAAAGAAATGTAAAACATTCACTTGCTCTTGTGAAAATACCCAAGATTGCTTATGTACAATGATAGGAAACTATGTAAAAGCATGCGCTGAGAATGGAGTATACATAAGTGGATGGAGAAAGGGCCAATGTGGTGAGCACACTTTACTTTTCACTGTTCCCATTTTATCATTACCATATCCATTTTCCCCCATAGATGTTTATAAATTTGTTCTTGGTACTTTTAGATGTTCGTTGAGAGCTTTCGCTACATGGAACCTCTTTCCTTTTTATTTTTATCTGGAGTTAATGTTTCCAAATGACAATCATAATTGAACAAATATTTCATGATTAAATGAATGTGACACTGAGCTGGCATTTTACCCTTAGATTCTGTACCTAATCAGAGGTGCTGGAGCTAGCTCCTACCAGTTTGCAAGAGCTGATTATTAAATTTTTGAAATCAGCGTATATACCGCAAATTCTACAAATCAGGGCTTGATTTTCTATTACGTTGATTGTCTAGTTTTAAGAACAGAGAAAGTGTTAATAATGCAGATTAAACAAAAGTGTATTTTGCATACACATATTTTTTGATAACTGATTGTTAAATATTTACCAGCACACCCCTGGACATATCTCATTTTGAGAAAATCAAATACAGAAACAACTTATGAAATGATTCAATTAGGTTTTGATTGCTCATTTTACATAGAGATTCTCTGCTTTATGAAAAATGAAGTACTATTTTATATTTGATTGCCAAAATGTGATTTTTCACACAAATTTTCAAGAGTGTATCTGCTGTACAGAACGAGGCACATGTATAAAAAGTTCTTGATTGTAAATGACTAATGATGTCTTGAGGTAAATAACTTTTTTATTTTTATAAAACTGCTACTTTTTGAAATTGTTTTTGTAAATAGAACAAACTTGTCAAAATGGCCTGGTCTTCAAGTACAACGTGAAAGCTTGCAATAGCTCTTGCCAATCATTATCAGAGAGTGATAAGAGCTGCGTTGTACAAGATATTCCAGTTGATGGATGTAGCTGCCCTGATGGACTGTATCTTAACAGTGAAGGATCTTGTGTCCTGAAAACCCACTGTGACTGCTACATAAATGATGAAATTGTGAAACCAGGCAAAAATACTTCCATTGATGGCAATGTATGGTATGTAAAACACAACATGATGGTTATCTTACTTGGCCAAAACTTCCATTAGAAAGAGTCTAATCTTTTGCTCAGAGAAGGGTTTCATTTATACTTAAAAGTTCATATAACTTGTCTAAAATTAACATTCACCTTTTACATATTAAAATATTACCTTCTTATTTGGGCTTATTCATGTCAACTTTTAACTTACTTAACGTAAGACAGTATGATGTGATAGAAAGAATTTCAGCTCTAGAGTAAAAGAACTTCGGTTGAATCTTCCCTTGCCACTTGGGTGACTTTGGGTAGTTTGCTTAGCTTCTCTATGACTCAGTTTCCTTATTTATAAAAGGAAAAGAAGTTCAACTAAATGATCCATATAATGTTCCTTTCCACTTCAAACCTGGTTGACCATTGGATTCCAATGGCTTCAAAGATTCCTATGAAAAAAAGAATGAGGAGTGTTGTTTTTTTTTTTTTAAAAACTCCTTTACATGGACAGTTTAAATGCAATGTTTTAACTGTGGTTTTAACACAGAACTGGGTTTGGTGCGACTTGGGGAAAACTATTTCATTACCAAGTTTTCCCTTCCACAAGATGAACATAGCCATAGAATCACAAACTTTTCCAGTGAGATCTTAGCAGATAGAAAGATATATTTTAAAAAAATTAAAGGCTGATGTCTTAATTTTGGAAGAACTTATTCTGTACCATTTAAAAAATAATAATACTAACACTGCCCCACTAAATAACTCAAAGTATTTGGTTGATTTCTACTTAATTACTTTTTATTTCCTTCAGTAATAGCAGATCATGCAGTGCTACTCATGCTGCTAAACTCTTTATCAAATTGGCCTTCTTTATGGTTTTGAGTAGGTCCAACCTTCAAACCTTTATATTTCTTTGACTTTTAGGTGCATCATAGCAACCTGGTGCTAATTTGATAAGTGCTATGGCCAAAGTCCAGTTCATCAATATTTTAGAGTTCCTAACAGGCCTTCGTAATATGAGTGTACAGGAAAACCACACTGTCAATGTCATTCCCTTAATTTATGGCCTCCCCTCCGCCTAATCCGTTATTTTGGTGACATGGGTAATTGGTTAGACATTTAAGAGATTAGTTTCATCATCATGATCATCATCATTATTAGTAATCATTATTATCACTATTATCGTTAATTTGGTCAAACAATAGCAGTTTATTAAAGGACCCCAAAATATTACATCGCATGAAGCCTTTTTATTGTATTTTTTATTCATCCCTAGTATCTGCCAAGATGGTACTCTTCTTTGCCAGGATCCAGTTGACAAAATCTCAGGTAGGTCAATCAATCAACATTTATTAAATGCCTACTGTATGTCAGGCACAGAGCTAAGTGCTGGGGATACAAAAAGAGGAAAAAGACGGTACCTGCCCTCAAGAAGCTTACAGTATAATGAGGGAGACAACCTGCAAACAAATATACACAAGACCAGCTATATGCCAGATAAGTGGGAAACAATTAACAGAGGGTAGGCACTGGGATTAAGAGGAGTTGGGGATAATTTCCTGTAGAAGGTGGAATTTCTGTTGAGATTTAAAGGAAGCCAGGGAGATTAGTGGTTGGGGTGGAGGAGGAAGAGAGTCCCAGCCATGGGGGAAAACCAGAAAAAATGCCAGGAGCCAAGAGATTGAGTGTCTTATTTGTAGAACATTTAGGAGGCCAGTGTCACTAATCAAAGAGTACATGTCAAGGAATAAAGTGTAGGAATACTGGAAAAGTAGGATAATGTCATGTATGTTTATGAAGAGCTTTGAATGCCAAATGGAGCAATTTGTATTTGATCCTGGAGGCAATAGGGATCCACTGGAGTTATTGAGTGGAGGCATTAGGAAAATCATTTTAGTGATAGGATGGATTGGAGTGGAGAGAAACTTGAGGTAGGCAGAACCACCCCAGGTATGAGGTGATAAGGGCCTCTACCAGGGAGGTGGCAGCATCACAAGAGAGTAGGGGGCATATTAGAGAGATATTGCAGAGGCAAAATCAATAGGGCTTCAAAACATATAGCATGTGGGGATTGAAAGATAGTGAAGTCCAAGATGACTGCTAGGTTGTGAGCCTGAAGAGAGGGAGAATGGTGCTGCCCTCTGCAGTAAGAGAGAAGATATAAAGTGTCTGAATCTTGTCTATAAACTGAAGATGCCCACAATTTACCAAAAGAAATTTAAAGAAAGCCTTTCTAACTAACATTGACTTCTTTCCTACTCTAGAAAATTGTACTGGGGGAGCTAAATATGTGAATTGCAGTGAACCAAATGCACAGCAGAGGCAGGACAGAACATGTAGTTCTCGGAATATACCTAGTTTTAATGTAAGTAAAATCACAAATGCTAAATGCTAAAATATTACAAGTCAAACATTTGGAAAATTCTGTGCTAAATTAATTTATTTGGAAGTAAAATAGTAATATTTTGCTTGTCTAATTAATAGATCCAAATGCACTATTGTACAATCTACATACTCACAATCAATATTAAATAAATAACAGTGAGATTTGATAGTAACTTAAATTTTTGGATGATTGATTATATTCCTTCATGTAGGAGGACATTCCCTGCAGACGTGGATGCTTCTGTCCTATAGGAATGGTTCGGGACTCAAAAGGAAACTGTATTTTTCCTGATGACTGTCCATGTTTTTTTGGTGGATTGGAATATGACCAAGGAAGTATTACAACAGTTGGATGCAATGAATGGTGCATATCAAACTAGCAATTTTCTGGGGGCATGGAGGAGGGGGATTTTATTTTATGGTTTAGGAAATATGTGGCTTACCTAATTTTCATGGGGAAAAGACAGAAGTATTTTTAATCTCATAGTCATTTAAGGTTTAGACTAAAACACTGGTGATTCTTTTCATACAAATAAAGTCAGATCTAAATAAATGGAAAAACATCAATGACTCAAGGTTAGGCTGAGCTAATATAATAAAAATGACAATTTTATCTAAATTAATTCACTTATTTAGTGTCATACCAATCAGACTACCAAACACTATTTTATAGAGCTAGATAAAATAATAACAAAATTCATCTGGAAGAATAGAAGGTTCAGCATATCAAGGGAATTAATGAAAAGAAATGCTAGAGGAGGTGGCCGAGTCATGCCAGATATTAAACAATATTATAAAGCAGCAATCATCAAAACTGCTTGGTACTGGCTAAGAAATAGAGTGGTGTATCAGTGGAATAGGTTAGGTACACAAGATGTAGTAGTCAATGACTATAGTCATCTATTCTTTGATAAACCCAAAGAATCCAGCTTCTGGGATAAGAACTATTTCACAAAAACTGCTTGGAAAGCTGGAAAATAGTATGGCAGAAACTGGGCATAGACCAATATCTTACACTGTATACCAAAATAAAATCAAAATGGGTTCATGCGGGGCAGCTAGATGGCGCAGTGAGTAGAGCACCGGCCCTGGAGTCAGGAGGACCTGAGTTCAAATCCGGCCTCAGACACTTGACATATGTACTAGCTGTGTGACCTTGGGCAAGTCACTTAACCCCGATTGCCCTGCCAAAAAGCAAAAAAAAAAAAAAAAAAATGGGTTCATGATTTAGATATAAAGGTTGATACTATAAGCAATTTGGGAGATCAAGGAATAGTTTACCTGTCAGATTTATGGAAAAGGGAAGCATTTATGACCAAGCAAGAGATAGAGAGCATTATGAACTGCAAAATGGATAATTTTGAATATGTTAAGTTGAAAAATTTTTGTATAAACAAAGCCAATGCAACCAAGATTAGGAGGGAACCAGAAAATTGGGAAAGAATTTTTACTAAAATACACAGGGAACTGAGTCAAATTTATAAGAATACAAGTCACTCCCCAATTGATAAATGGTCAAAGGAGATGAACAGGTAATTTCCAGAAGAAGACATTAAAGCTATCTATAGTCATATGAAAAAAATGCTCTAAATCATTATTTATTAGAGAAATGAAAATCAAAACAACTCTCCTTTCAGATTGGCCAACATGAAAAAACAGGAAAATAATAAATGCTGGAGAGGATGTGGGAAAATTGGAACACTGTTACATTGATAGTGCAGTTGTGAACTGATCCAGCCATTCTGGAGAGCAATTTGGAACTATGCCCAA
Organism: Trichosurus vulpecula; assembly: GCF_011100635.1. NCBI lineage: Eukaryota > Metazoa > Chordata > Mammalia > Diprotodontia > Phalangeridae > Trichosurus > Trichosurus vulpecula. The sequence continues at coordinate 212,092,520 of NC_050577.1, read as the reverse complement.
AAGGCTATAAAAATGTGCATACCCTTTGACCCAGCAATTCCACTTATAGGGCTGTATCCCAAAGAGATCATAAAATGGGAAAATAACCCATATATACAAAAATATTTATAGCAGCTCTTTTTGCGGTGGCAAAGAATTGGAAATCAAGGGGATGCCCATCAATTGGGGAATGGCTAAACAAGCTGTGGTATATGAATGTAATGGAATACTATTGTGCTATAAGAAATGAGGAGCAGATGGACTTCATAATAACCTGGAAAGATTTACATGATCTGATGCTGAGTGAGGGAAGCAGAAACAGGAGAACATTATACATGATTACAGACACAAGGTGTCTGTGATGACTGACTTTGATAGACTTGGGTATTCTCAGCAATGCAAGGTTCTAAGACAGCTCCAAAAGACTCATGATGGAAAAAGCTATGCACATCCAGAGAAAGAATCATGGAGTCTGAATGCAGATTGAGGCAAACTATTTGCTCTCTCTCTCTCTCTCTTTTTCTTTTGTGGTTTTGTTTCTTCTTTTCATGGTTCATTCCATTGGTTATAATTCTTCTTTGCAACTTGACTATTGTGAAAATAAGTTTAATGTGAAGGCATATGTAGAGCTTATATTGGATTACATGCTGTCTTGGGGGTAGGGAGGTGGGGAAGAAGGGGGAGAAAAATTGGAACTCAAAAACTTCTGGAACCGAGTGTTGTAAACTAAAAGAAAATTTTTTAAATCCTGGTGATTTTTACTCTTAAACTTATGTTCTCCTTTTTAAAATGAGAACAGAAAAAATGAGAAAAAAATAAAACAAGAGAGAAGAGAGGGACAGAGAAAGAAGAGAATATGAAATGATGTCCTTACAACTTCATGAATAAATGTCAATTCCTTTTTTCTTTCCCCTATAAATTTATATATTAATAATGTTTCTTATCATTAGTAACTATTATATATAAAATACAAGTACCTCATTATTATAAATATTATATTTATCTCTCTTTTTTTAGTACTTGTGTAAAAGGATCCTGGAATTGCACACAAAACACATGTCAAACATCCTGCCATATTTATGGGGATGGACATGTTAGAACCTTTGATGGAAAAACATACAGCTATGATGGTCTCTGTCAGTATTCTTTTGTTGAGGTAATTACAATATTTTCTTAAAATTTCTAAATCTTTATCAAATAGATATATTCCTGGTTTTGAACTTTGAACTGATTTTTGCCTCAAATTGTTCAATCTGAAAAATGAACATAATGGTCTCCTTAATGTTGCCATGATATGTACTATAGGGGAAGTTACACTAGATTTATAGTTAGAGGATCTGGTTTAAAACTCTGACTCTGCAGTGACTGTTTGATAAGCCCAAAGAGTCCAGCTTCTGGGATAAGAACTCACTATTTAGCAAAAATTGCTGGGAAAACTGGAAAATAGTATGGCAGAAACTAGGCATGATCAATATCTTACACCATATATCAAGATAAAGTCAAAATGGGTATACGATTTAGATATAAGCAAAGTAGGAGAGCAAGGAGTAGTTTACCTGTCAGATTTATGGAGAAGGGAAGACTTTATGACTAAAGAAGAGATAGAGAACATCATGAAATGCAAAATGGGTGATTTTGATTACATTAAATTGAAAAGTTTTTGTACAAACAAAGCCGATGCAACCAAGATTAGAAGGGAAGCAGAGAGCTGGGAAACATTTTTTATAGCCAGTGTCTCTGATAAAAACCTCATTTCCAAAATATATTGAGAAGTTAGTCAAATTCATAAGAATGCAAGTTACTACCCAGTTGATAAATGGTCAAAGGAGGTGAACAGGCAGTTTTCAGAGGAAGATTAAAGCTATCCAGAGTCATATGAAAAAAATGCTCTAAATCACTATTGATTAGAGAAACGCAAATTAAAACAACTCTGAGGTATCGCATCATATGTATCATTATAATTCTTTCTTATAACATGAAAAATGTGAAAATATTTTTAAAAAAGAAAACTATCTTTTGTGTAATTAAAAAAATACTATTAAAAATAAAGAAAAGAAAAAAATCTGACTCTGCCATATACGACAGATACCAAAACCACTTCAACTTTGTGTAATAAAAGGGATTAGACTAGTCAATTTCTAGATTTCCTTATAAATTTATATCTTATGCTCAAACATTAAACTTTTGGATAATTTATAACTAATTTTATGGATTCATTCTATTGAGTGTCTAATTCTATACACATTTTAATGGTACCTTTAGGCATGTAATCTGACCAAAGAAATAAGTAATCCTCTAAACTGAAGAACTGCATATGTCATGTAGATACACATAAAGCATCAACCTGGGAGATCAGTAAAAGTTATATTATAAGGATTTAGGGAAAAAGTGGAAATGGAATTATTTTCCAGAGAGCAAAGTTAGAATCTGTATACCTAGGAGAAGCTTCTAATTTGGAGGAGAAAGAGAATTGAGTTTAAAATAGTTCACTAAAGTTGAAATTTCGTAGGACACACTGATGATTTAAGATAGCCATTGTAGCTTAAAGATCTTTGATAAAAAAGTTAATAAATGGTTAAAATTATAAATTGAATATTTTAGGATTATTGTGGTCAAGAATCTGGCACATTCCGAGTTTTAACTGAAAGTGTTCCATGTTGTGCAGATGGACTTACATGCTCAAGAAAAATAGTAGTTGCTCTAAAGGTACAGTATGGCTCTTATTCACTTGCTTTTTACGTCTATCAATCTAGAAAACAACCGATTGAAACTGATAGAACCTTAAACCTTTCTTTTCATTTATAGGACCAAAATGTTGTCTTGCAAGATGGCAAAGTCACAGTAGTCAAAATTCCGGAAAGCAAAGGATGTGAACTTAATACAACTGTATACTCTATGCACACTGTTGGTCTGTACTTGATTTTGAAATTTCTAAATGGATTAACCCTGATCTGGGACAAAAATACAAGAGTATCTGCTATATTGGATCCAAGCTGGAGTGTATGTATATTACCAATATTGTATTTTTGAGGAAGCACAATACTTCCAATATTGACAGATAGTTGCAGCAATGCTGACAGAAGCAAGGATACTGCTAGTGTTTGAATCCTAGTGTTAATTGGGGTAGGGATGGTGGTAATCTTCCTACTTCTACTTTCATTTAGGGGAAAACAAACTGTATCAAGTCAGAAAGAGTCTGGCAAGACAAATTGTGAGGTAGCTTGGTCTTGGTCTAACCTTATCAAATTAATGTTAAGATTTTGGATTGGATGCATTTATGTAATATGTAATTATATATCTTTGTTGAAAAATATTCCTATAGTTAGAAGGAAACCATTTACATTTTATTTCTTGAACTTTTATGGTATGCATTTCTACATCATTTTAAGAACTTGAATTGCAAAGATTGATAAAAATCCTTCTTACTGGTTTCTGGTATCAAATGAATATTCTGAATTACACACAGCTTCTTTTGTTCTTAAATTGCAGCAGTTTTCTCCTTTTTAAAAAATTCCGTTTTATTATTTTTTAACATTCTTTTCTTTTTAAAATTTTGAGTTCCGATTCTCTCCCTCTCTCTAATACCCTCCGAATTCCATTGAGAAGGCAAGCAATATGATATCAATTATAGTGTGACATGATGCAAAATATATTTCCATATAAGGCATATTTTTAAAAGCAATAAAAAGTGAGAAAATTATGGTTCAGTTTGCACTCAGAGTTCATCAGTTCTTTCTGTGGAAGTGGATAGCATTTTTTTCATCATGAGTCCTTCAGAAATGTCTTAGATCAGAGTAGTTAAGTCTTTCACAGTTGATTATTATTACAACATTGCTATAACTGTGCACAATGATCTCTTGGCTGCTCTTACTTCACTTTGCATGAGTTCATATAGGTCTTGCCATGTTTTTTTCAGAAACCAGCCCTCTTGTCATTTCTTACAGCACAATAATCGTCCATCAAAATCACATGCTACAACTTGTTCAGCCATTCTCTAATTGATGGGTTACTCCTTGATTTCCAATTCCTTACCACCACAAAAAGAGCTGCTATAAATATTTTTGTAAATATAGGTCATTTTTCTTTTTCTTTGATCTTTTTGTGATACAGACTTAGTAGTAGTATTGCTGGGTCAAAAGGTATGCACAATTTTATAGCTCTTTGGGTATAGTTCCAGTGGTGGTACTCCACCAGCAATTCATTAGTGTACCTATTTTCACTTATTCCCTTCAAGCATATGTCATTTCTGACAGGGGTGAGGTGGTTCTTCAGAGTTGTTTTAATTTGCCTTTCTCTAGTCAGTTGTCATTTAAAGCATTTTTTCATGACTATAGATAGCCTGGATTTCTTCTTCTGAAAATTGCCTGTTTATATATTTGGCCATTTATCAATTCAGGAATAGCTCTTATTTTTTTCTTGCATTTTTTCTTTTATTATTTAATAGTTTTAGTTTTCAACATTGATTTCCACAAGACTTTGAGTTACAAATTTTCTCCCCATCTCTACCCTCCCCCCACTCCAAGATGGCATACATTCGGATTGCCCCTTTCCCCAGTCTGCCCTCCCTTCTGTCACCCCACTACCCCTGCATCGGCTTTCCCCTTACATTCTCATAGGTCAAGATAGGTCTCTATATCCTATTGCCTGTACATCTCATTTCCCAGTTGCATTCAAAAAAAGCTTTTTTTGAGCACTTGTTTTTAGAACTTTAACTTCCAAATTCTCTACCTTCTTCCCTCCCCACCCGTACTCCTTGAGAAGGCAAGCAATTCAACATAGGCCACATATGTGTCATTATGCAAAACACTTCCATAAGAATCATGTTGTGAAAGACTAATTATATTTCCCTCCATCCTCTCCTGTCCCCCTTTATTCAATTTTCTCCCTTCACCCTGTCCCTTTTCAAAAGCGTTTGCTTTTCATTACCTCCTCCCCCAATCTGCCCTCCCTTCTATCATCCCCCCTCTCTTATCCCCTTCCCCCCTACTTTCCTGTAGGGTAAAATACCCAATTGAGTGTATATGTTATTCCCTCCTCAAGTCAAATCCAATGAGAGCAAGATTCACTAATTTCCTTTCACTTGCCCCCTCTTCCCTTCCAATAGAACTGCTTTTCTTTGCCACCTTTATGTGAGATAATTTACCCCATTTTATCTCTCCCTTTCTCCCTCTCTCAATATATTCCTCTCTCACCTCTTAATTTTATTTTTTAAGATATCATCCCTTCTTATGCAGCTTACCCTGTGCCCTCTGTCTATATATTCCTCTCAACTACACTAATACTGAGAAAGGTCTCATGAATTACAAATATCATCTTTCCATGTAGGAATGTAAACAAAACAGTTCAACTTTAGTAAGTCCCTTATGATTTCTCTTTCCTGTTTACCTTTTCATGCTTCTCTTGATTCTTGTATTTGAAAGTCAAATTTTCTATTTAGCTCTGCTCTTTTCATCGAGAAAGCTTGAAAGTCCTCTATTTTATTGAAAATCCATATTTTGCCTTGGAGTATTATACTCAGTTTTGCTGGGTAGATGATTCTTGGTTTTAATCCTAGCTCCTTTGACCTCTGGAATATCATATTCCAAGCCCTACAATCCCTTAATGTAGAAGCTGCTAGATCTTATGTTATCCTGATTGTGTTTCCACAATACTCAAATTGTTTCTTTCTGTCTGCTTGCAATATTTTCTCCTTGTCCTGGGAACTCTGGAATTTGGTTGTAACATTCCTGGAAGTTTTCCTTTTAAGATCTCTTTCAGGAGATGATTGCTGGATTCTTTCAATTTCTATTTGACCCTCTGGTTCTGGAATATCAAGGCAGTTTTCCTTGATAATTTCTTGAAAGGTGATGTCTAGGCTCTTTCTTTGATCATGGTTTTAAGGTAGTCCAATAATTTTTAAATTTTATTCATAGTAATAGCAACTGCTGTGACTATGATTCACAGTTATGATTGCTAACTTTGCATTTCCTTCCATCCCATTTTCCTCTGTTTCTCCACCTGTTTCTCCCTGTATCGCCAAGGCAATATTAACAGCAGTTGCTATTACTATGAATTTTCTGACTTGGTTCTGTATTGCAGAATATATATATAATATATATATATGTATATATATATATATATATATATATATATATAATATCTCTCCATATAGAAGACAGAAGAAGCAAAACATTTATTCAGACCCCAGAGAACCCAATTCCCAAACTGGTAACTCTAATTCATCATAGCAGCAGAGAAGTTAATACACATTATCACAGCAGAGAGTCATTCCATTCCATAGCCTCCCCCCTGCTGGGGCCTTCCCACAAACACTCACAAATCCTAGCTGACTCCTGCACTGTGTCTCTTTCCTCCTGCTGTTTCTAACTGCTCTGAGCATTTCCTGATCCACCCTTTCCTGTTCCACTCATTCAGCAAGCTCCTCCCACCTCATGTGACTTAGGCTTCCTGTGACATAAGCAAGTCACATGGGCCTGTTAGTGGACGGGAAGATCTTCAAATTTACATTGCCATTACACACCCCCATCTCCTGTCCCTCCTCAAAAGTCCATTGTGCACCCTTCCTTTTAATTGCCCCTTTCTCTTATACTCTTGCCCCTACTATTTCACTGCATTTCTATAAACAACTGAGTGTGTGTCCATGCGTGCATGCACGTGCATGTGTGTGTGTGTGTGTGTGTGTGTGTGTGTGTGTGTATAAATACATAAAGTCTTCTCTCTTTGAACCAATTCTGATGGGAGTGAAGTTCAAGCATTGTCTCCCTCCAGTGTAAAAGTTCTTCCTTGTGTGCCTCTTTTATGAGAAAATTCCCCATTCCACCTCTTCCTTCTCCCTTCTCCCAGTGTATACCTCTTTCTCATCCCTTTATTTTCTTTTGGAGGTCATTCCAACATAATCAACTCACACCCATGTCCTTTGTCTATGTAAACTCCTTTTAACTGTCCTAACAATGACAAAGTTTTTAGGAGTTATGTGTATCAGGTTCCCATATAGGACTGTAAGTATCAAGTTCCCACATAGGAATGTAAAAAGTTTAACTTTATTGCATGCCTTACAATTATTCTTCCATATTTACCTTTTAATTCTTCTCTTGAATCTTCTGTTTAAATATCAAATTTTCTTTTCAACTCTGATCTTTTCATCAAGAATGCTTGAAAGTTCTCTATCTTATTAAATATCCATTCCCCCCCCCCCCAAAGGATTACATTCAGTTTTGCTGGGTCACTTCTTCTTGGTTGTAATTCTAGTTTATTTGCCTTCTGGAATGTCATATTTCTAGTCTTCCATTTCTTTAACATAGAAGCTGTTAAATCTTATGTTATTCTGACTGTGGCTTCATGATATTTGAATTGTTTCTTGCTGGCAGTTTGCAATATTTTCTCTTTGACCTGGGAGTTCTGGAATTTGCCTATAATAAATCTGGGAGTTTTCATTTGGAGATCCCTTTGAGGAGGTGATTGGTGGATTCTTTCCATTTCTATTTTACCCTTTGGATCTAAGATATCTGAGCAGTTTGCCTTGATAATTTCTTAAAAAGTGATGTCTAGGCTATTTTTTTTTATTCATGGGTGTCAGGAAGGCCAATAATTCTTAAATTATCTCTCTTTTATCTATTTTCCAGGTCATCTGTCATTCCCATGATATATTTCATATTTCTTCTATTTTTTCATATTTTTGACTTTTTAAAACATTGTTTCTTGATGTCTTGTGGAGTCATAAACTTTCTCTTGCCCAATTCTAATTTTTAAAGAGTTCTTTTCTTCAGTGAATTTTTGTTCCTCCTTTTCCATTTGGCTAATTCTGCTTTTTAAAGAGTTCTTCTTTTCAGTGTATTTTTGTACCTCTTTTACCATTTGTCCAGTTCTGTTTTTAAGGTATTATTATCTTCAGTATTTTTGTGCCTCTTTTATCAAACTGTTAATTATCTTTTCATAATTTTCTTGCATTGCTTTCATTTATTTCTTTTCACATTTTTTACCCTACCATTGTTATCTCTTTTTCTAATTATTTCAGGAATTCTTGTTGAATTTGGATTCAATTAGCATTTTTCTTGAGGCTTTGTTTGTAGCTATCTTCACATTGTTGTCATCTTCTGAATTTATGTCTTGGTCTTCCTTGTCACTATAGTAGCTATGTATAGCCAAAATTATTTTGCTGTTGTGTGCTTGTTTTCCCTCCCCCTTGATATCAGGCATCATTTTATTAATTGTATTTATACCTCCAGGAATTATATATAATTTTATTAATTGTATTTATGTCCCCATTGTATTTTATACCTACAATAATCCCTAGTACACAGTAAGTGCTTCAGAAATGCTTAATGATTAACTGTTCTGAGGTCCTTTCATATATATTTCAAAGATGACTGGCAATAGCTCTTAAATTAAATCTACCAGTTTTTTTTTAAATACCCTGGGATATAGTGGGGTTGAGGTTAGTAATTTACACTCATTCAGGGCAGCTAAATGCTCTCTTACAATCTCCTCACTTAAGAAAAAAATATACTTTCTGTCTCAATTCGAAGATCTTGGTGGAGAAGCCTTTCTCAAGAAAACAGATGTTTGCTCATTTTTCCAGGTTATTTCTGAGGATGCACTGTCCCAAGCTTCAGAGCATCTTCAAGTTTTTGGTACTTCCAAGGTAGTGTGATCCTGGGAAAAGTTTGGTCGTAGCTTGCCCAGTCCGTGCTCTGGTCTTTACTCAGAAACAGTCTCTGTTTCCTGCAGCCTGCAGGCACTAACTATCCTCTTTGCTTTGGAAATGTGACTAGAGCCCCTCCTCCCTTGTGACCAAACACCTAGGCTCTTCTCTACCCTGGAACTATGACCCAGAACTGTATATGGCAATAGAGTTGCCAATCAGCACCACCTGTACCCAATGCCCTGTAATTTTCTGACCAATTGTTTGACCCACTTAACATCTCTGGGCTGAGAGCTCCTAAAGCTGTTGCTGCTGCTGCTGCTGCTGCTTAACCTCTATTGCCACCACCATGTTTGTAGGCTTTGGACAGGCCTTGGTGTCACAGACTTCTCTGACCTCTTAAATTTTCTTAGAACAGAAAAAAATGTCTCATCCCAAAATTTTATTTAAGGCGTTATTTTAAAGTTGTTTGGAGGGGGAATGTTGGGAGAGTGCAGCTGGGTGGTTACTCCTAATCCCCATCTTGGCTACATGTAGCTTCTTAATAAAGTGCAGTCCTGATATCTGCATCTACAAGAACTCTTTCATTTTAGTGTATTTTTAATGCAGGGAAACGTGTGTGGTCTGTGTGGAAATAATAATGGAGATCTCAAGGATGATTTCACTACAAGGCATGCATCAGTAGCTGTTGGAACACTGGAATTTGGAAATAGTTGGAAAACAAGTCAAGAGTGTTCAGACACAGTGGTTCAAGCTTTTCCATGTGATTCTAACCCATACTGTAAAGCATGGGCTTTAAGAAAATGTGGGATTATCAGAGATAGTACATTTAAAGATTGCCACAACAAGGTAATTGCTTCATTATCCTATTACTTACAAAGATGTCTTTCCTGGTAGCAGAGAAAATTCATATACTGTGTTTTGTTTAGGTTGATCCTGATGCTTACTATACTGCATGTTTGGAAGAAGCCTGTGTATGTGATATGGAAGGAAAATACCTTGGATTCTGTACTGCTGTGGCCATGTATGCAGAAGCTTGTAGTGCAGTTGGAGTTTGTGTCTCTTGGAGAAAGCCAGACCTTTGCCGTAAGTAAAATGACACTCTTGGGTAGCTAATTTAATAGCATTTTACATAGAACTGTTCTGCTAGAAAAAAAGAATCACACCATTTAAATAGGATTCTATAACTAGAAATGTTACCTGTTTGAGTAATTATTTGTTTTTGTGACAACATATTTTGACATAGTGGTATTGGTTCAGATTTTTAGTTTTCATTGCTCTTGTTCCAAAAGAGAATATCTGGGTATCAAGGAATACATACATGCATACATACATGTATTTGTGTATATGCATGTAGATGTGTGCATATGTGTATATATCATATCAATAACTACTATCTGTATTTCTGTGAATTATAATTCTTACTACCTATAATGCTTAGTACATAACAGTCCCAGATCACTAAACTCTATCATAAGTAGTGAATTCCATTTCATTCAAAGTTAAAGCTGTTTGAAAGTTTTTGCATAATTCAATTCAATAAACATTTGTTAAGTGCCAGTTAGGTGCCCAGTACTGTGCTAGACCTTGAGAGTATAAAGAAAAATATGCATTAGTGTCTTCATTCAAGTAGCTTACACTTGAGAAATACAAATTGCACACAAATAATTATAGTCATACAAATTGATTTCAAGAGGGAAAGAGTGAGCATAACTGGAGAATCTAGAAAGGCCTAATGTAGGAGATAGCACCTGATCTAGTCTTGGAGGAAACTAGCAATTCTTTGTGGTGTAGGGAAGGCATTCAAGATTGGGGGAGGGGAGACTTATGCAAGGGCATGAAGCAGGAGATAGGATGCCATGTACAGAGAGTAGCCAGCAGGTCAGTTTGAATAGAATGGAGAATAACTTTAAAAGACCATGGTCAAGAAATTATGGTTTATTACTTTTTCCTGTAGTCAAAGGAAAATTCAGTTTTTCATATAATAAGGTATTCCAAAAGTTTTAGTCCAGTTTTAAGCAAAACTTAAACCTTCTTTAGAATATCCTGTATTTGCTCTATGAGTTATTTTTAAACAATACCTCCGTTTAGAAAATGAAGTCAGAGGAAATGACTAGGAATGAATGAAATATTGTATAAGTTCCTTATCTCTTTCACATGAAACTTTTTTTCAAAAATCTATTTTGGTAAAATGAAAGATTAAAATTGTCTCTTCATAAGTGAAAGTAATTCAGCACAATTTGATTACAGCTGTCTATTGTGATTTTTACAATGCCCCTGGTGAATGCAGCTGGCATTATGAGCCCTGTGGAACAGTGAAAGCCAAAACATGCAAAGATCACCTTATTGGACAAAAATTTGCTACTATTTTGGAAGGTAAGGAATTTTTTGATAGCTTCCTTGGAGCAAGATAAAGGAGTCTTGCTTTGTAAAGATATAAGATGCCACATGCAATTTATTTACAAAATCTGTTTTTCTTCTCCTAACAAATAATGGCATTTTTGCATTACAGAAAGTAATAATAAACAGCTAGCATTTGTATAGTGTATTAAGATTTGCAAAATGCTTTACATATGGTATCTCTTTTAAATTCACTACAACCCTGTTGAAGCAGGTGCTATTGTTGTTTCCATTTTACAGATGAGGAAATTGAAACATAAAGGGTAAGTGATTTGATCAGAGTTACCGTTTGAAGTAATATTCAAACTTGAGGCTTCCTGTCTCCAAATCCAACTCTCTACCCATTATGCCACCTAGTTCTCAAATGGGTGAATTCCATCTTTGATAAATTAGTTAAGGAAAACAAACCAAAAAAAATACAACGGCCCAGTTATCCTATCCTCTATTAAGATTCTTAGCACTATTTTTGTGGGAGAGTGGTACAAATCAAAATAAAACAAGTTGACATCAAGCATTCAAAAATACTATACACCCAGAATGTGAAATGGGTTTACTAAGCCTTCATTCAATTTTTTACACCTTCCATATCTGCATCTATAGCTATAACTGATATTCAGAGTAATAACTCAGTCATACTTCCAGAATCTCAATAATGAAAGAAACACTGAATTGTGTTCAATATATTCCCTGATGCAGGGAGACATTTGGAAGACTCTTTTCAATGATACTGGAAATGAAAAAAGGTTTTTATTTATCTATTACATAATTAAAATTTAATTATAATTGTATTATTCTAGTTAAGTGAAGTTTTGTAGGAAAGGGTCAGTCTGAGTTCTGTTGCTTTTATAAACTCTTCTAATGCATATGAAGTTTTAACATCTCAACATCACCTGTATTTGGAAATGGAATAACTAATATGCTTTACCAAATTAATTTATACATGTTGAATGTCAGCAAACTTGCAATTAATTTAATAATTTTCATACACAGGTTGCTATGCTAAATGCCCTGACAGTGCCCCATATCTGGATGAAAACACCATGAAGTGTGTCAATTTATCAGAGTGCAGCTGCTTCTACAATGATGTGATACCAGCAGGCGGAATAATAGAAGATGAATGTGGAAGAACATGGTACAGTGCCTATCACTACTCTGATATTCAATTCCCCACCTGCAATTTTAATTCAAAATTAATGCACTGAAAACATTCAGAATAGGGGATAGAAAGATAGATTTTGTGTCAGGAGACCTGAGTTTGAATCCCTCCTATGACACTAGCTAACTCTTTAACTACAGTCATGTCACTCAAACTCTCCATGACTTAATTGATGAGTGCCTCTCAGTATTGGTGGAAAGAGTTCCCTGCACAAATGAAATCTCAGATACTTGATATGCATGTGACATATGCATGTGATTTTCAATTATAAAATTCATGAAACTTAGTGGCAAGGTTTTTTAAAAAATCAATTATAAGTTGTATATTTCCTGAAGATTTATCTCATCTTAATATACCTTTCTTAAATAAGATTTTAGTAGTGTTGAATACTGGAGACAAATTACAAAAATCTGTCAGATAAACGTATCACCCTAAAAAATGTGTATGATATCTATTTGGCTTCAGGAAAACAAGGACAATCGCTCATATTTCATCACAACCAAAAGACAGAATGATGTTGAAAGTTGAAAATGCAGAAGCTAAATTCATGTCCTGCTCTTTATTTTAAATGATCTCTTTTTAACAAGAATCATCCATTAAAATAACTAGGAATATCATGTGGTATAATAGGATATGTAGTTTGTGAATTGTTTTGTTTCTTCTTCCTTCATTGTTAAGAGCAAACTATTGCTGGCATTTTGAGAGTAGTGGCTTCAATTGTATTTCAGTATAAGGCAAAAAGCTATTTTTTGTTGTGATTTAGCAGTGAGATGGTATATATTCTAAAAGTCTATTTTTTTGTAAGAATTTTAAATGTCATTTTTATTTTTTATTTAACTTCCAGTTTTTGCATAGCAGGACAATTACAGTGCGTGGGTGAGTAATTGCATTTTTATTCCAATTGATTTATGAAAGAATAGATTAGAAATTTTTCACATCAAAAATTTATGCACGATAGAATAATATATAATAATAATATCATATACAGTCCAGCCCATTGTAAAGACAAAATTAAAAAGTGGACATGCACATGATTTAGAATATATCTCTGCTGTTGGTTTGCTAGTGCTATGTATTCTGCTTCCCAAAGCTGTTTTCCTTCCTAGCATCACCACTTTATCCTGGGTAATTGATACATGAACCAGTGCTGAGATGATTCCTATTATCTATTATTCCCCCTACTGATGTAGCTCTGGAAGCTATGATACAAAAGCTGTTAGCCTGACGACCAATCTAATTCTGGGATGTGAGTGGGGAATAGCATAGAAACAGTGACTGCGTCTACAAAAGCATCACTCAAGAGTAACATGCACCATGAGATCAAACCTTTTAGGTGACATCTTCGGTACTTTCAATGTTACTTCTTGTTTATTTTCTTCTAAATACAGAAAATGTCTTTTCTAAAAAGCTAAAAGAATAGAAATGGCATGGCATATTCAGGCCCTAAACCTGAAGATAACGTTTTTTTCATTGCTTTTAATTGCTGTCTCATGGTTATTACAGAAACAGCTACGCATCCTGCTTTGACCAGTTCAGGAAAATGTTTCACATGTTTCTTTCTTTTTTTATTTCTTTTTAATTTTTTAATTTTTTTTTCAGTATACAGCTTCTGTAAATCACACCTCTCTCCTTGGAAAGGAGATGTGGTTTTTTTTCGTATTTTTTTTTATTTTTTAGTTTTCAGCATTGATTTTCACAAGAGTTTGAATTACAAATTTTCTCCCCATTTCTACCCTCCCCCCCCACTCCAAGATAGCATATATTCTGATTGCCCTGTTCCCCAGTCAGCCCTCTCTTCTGTCACCCCACTCCCCTCCCATCCCCTTTTCCCTTCCTTTCTTGTACGGCAAGATAAATTTCTACACCCCATTGCCCATGTATCTTATTTTCTAGTTGCATGCAAAAACTTTTTTTTTATTTTTGAACATCTGTTTTTAAAACTTTGAGTTCCAAATTCTCTCTCCCCCTCCCCTCACACCCACTCTCCCTAAGAAGTCAAGCAATTCAACATAGGCCACATGTGTATCATTATGTATAACCCTTCAACAATACTCATGTTGTGAAAGACTAACTATATTTTGCTGCTTCCTAACCTATCCCCCTTTATTGAATTTTCTCCCTTGGCCCTGTCCCCTTTCGAAAGTGTTTGTTTTTGATTACCTCCACCCCCATCTGCCCTCCCTTCTATCATCCCCCCTTTTTCATCTTCTTCCTCCTTTTTTCCTGTGGGGTAAGATACCCAAATGGTATGGTATTCTCTCCTCAGGTCAAATTTGATGAGAGCAAGATTCACTCATTCCCCCTCACCTGCCTTCTCTTCTCTTCCTACAGACCTGCATTTTCTTGCCACTTTTATGTTAGATAATTTACCCCATTCTATCTCTCCCTATCTCCCTCTCTAAATATATTCCTCTCTCATCCCTTAATTTGATTTTATTTCTTTTAGATATCTTCCCTTCATCTTCAACTCACCCTGTGCCCGCTCTCTCTCTCTCTCTGTATATATATATATATATATATATATATACACATACATACATACATATACATATATATACACACACACATACATATATACATATATACACACTCACATATACATATCTACATAAAGATATACATATATATATACATATACATATGCATATTCCCTTCAGCTACCCTAATACTGAGGTCTCATGAATCATACACATCATCTTTCCATGTAGCAATGTAAACAAAACAGTTCAACTTTAGTAAGTCCCTTGCAGTTTCTTTTTCTTGTTCTTTTTCTTTAGTACATTTTCATGCTTCTCTTGATTCTTGTGTTTGAAAGTCAGGTTTTCTGTTCAGCTCTGGTCTTTTCACTGAGAAAGCTTGAAAGTCCTCTATTTTATTAAAAATCCATATTTTGCCTGGGAGCATGATACTCAGTTTTTCTGGGTAGGTGATTCTTGGTTTTAATCCTATCTCCATTGACCTCCGGAATATCGTATTCCAAGCCCTTCGATCTCTTAATGTAGAAGTTGCTAGATCTTGGGTTATTCTGATTGTGTTTACACAATACTCAAATTGTTTCTTTCTGGCTGCTTACAGTATTTTCTCCTTGATCTGGGAGCTCTGGAATTTGGCGACAATATTCCTAGGAGATTTCTTTTTGGGATCTATTTGAGGAGGCGATTGGTGGATTCTTTCAATTTCTCTTTTGCCCTCTGGCTCTAGAATATCAGGGCAGTTCTCCTTGATTTCTTGAAAGATGATATCTAGGCTTTTTTTTTTGATCATGGCTTTCAGGTAGTCCAATAATTTTTAAATTATCTCTCCTGGATCTATTTTCCAGGTCAGTGGTTTTTCCTATGAGATATTTCGCATTGCTTCCATTTTTTCATTTCTTTGTTTCTGTTTTATAATATCTTGTTTTCTCATCAAGTCACTAGCTTCCACTTGCTCCAATCTAATTTTTAAGGTAGTATTTTCTTCAGTGGTCTTTTGGACCTCGTTTTCCATTTGGCTAATTCTGCCTTTCAAGGCATTCTTCTCCTCAATGGCTTTTTGGAGCTCTTTTGCCATTTGAGTTAGTCTGTTTTTTAAGGTGTTGTTTTCTTCAGTGTATTTTTCAGTATTTTTTTGGGTCTCCTTTAGCAAGTCATTGACTTGTTTTTCATGGTTTTCTCTGATCCTTCTCATTTCTCTTCCCAATTTTTCCTCTACTTCTCTAACTTGCTTTTCCAAATCCTTTTTGAGCTCTTCCACGGCCTGGGACCAATTCATGTTTTTCTTGGAGGCTTTTGTTGTAGGCTCTTTGACTTTGTTGACTTTTTCTGTCTGTATGTTTTGGTCTTCTTTGTCACCAAAGAAAGAATCCAAAGTCTGAGACTGAATCTGGGTGTGTTTTTGCTGCCTGGCCATATTCCCAGCCAACTAACTTGACCCTTGAGTTTTTCAGTGGGGTATGACTGCTTGTAGAGTTTAGAGAACTATGTTCCAAACTTGGGGGGATGAGCCAGCTCTGCCACACCAGCACTCCTCCTTCCCCAAGAACCCCCAACCTGGACTGGGCTTAGATCTTCAGCAGGCTGTGCACTCCTGCTCTGATCCACCACTTAATTCCTCCCACCAGGTGGGCCTGGGGCCGGAAGCAATTGCAGCTTTAGTTCTGTAGCTGGCCCTCCACTACCCCAGGGGCATTAGCTGAAATGTGAACTCCTTCCACTCCTACAGCTTTTCCCAGTAACCTTCTCTGTTGTCTTTGGTGTTTGTGGGTTGAGAAGTCTGGTAACTGCTGCAGCTCACTGATTCAGGGTGCTAGGGCCCGATCTGCCCAGCTCCTGGTCTGGTTGGTCAGCGCCGCCCACTCTGGGCTGTGCTCTGCTCCGCTCCCAGCTCCATGCTAGATAGACCTCACCCAGAGACCATCCAGGCTGTCCTTGGCTGGAGCCCTGCTTCCCTCTGCTATTTTGTGGGTTCTGCAGTTCTAGAATTTGTTCAGAACCATTTTTTATAGGTTTTTGGAGGGGCTCATCAGGGAGCTCACTCTAGTCCCTGCTTTCCAGCTGCCATCTTGGCTCCACCCCCAATTTTTTTTTTAATTTTTAGTTTACAACACTCGGTTCTACATAATTTTGAGTTCCAGATTTTCTTCCCTCCCTCCCCCGCTTCCTCCCCAAGATGGCATGGAGTCCCATATAACTTCCACATATAACTTCGCATTGAATTAATTTACACACTAGTCAAGTTTTGGAGAAGAATTATGACCAATGAAATGAATCATGAGAAAGAAGAAACAGGACCAAAAAAAGAAACCAACCCCAAAACAAAAACAAAAGAGAGAAAAAGAAAAAAAGGGGGAAGGAAGGCTAGCATGAAGTGTGCCTCAATCTGCATTCATACTTCATAGTTCTTTCTCTGGATGTAGATAGCATTCTCCATTGTGAGTCCTTTGGGGTTGTCTTTGTACCTTGTGTTGCTGAGACAAGCAAAGTCTTTCAGGGTTGGTCCTCACAGAATCCATATATCTGTGGTTGTGTATAATGTTTTCCTGGCTTTGCTCCGCTCACTCAGCATTATGTCGTGTAGGTTTTTCCAGGTTGTTATGAAGTTCATATCATCCCCATTTCTTATAGCACAATAGTATTCCATTACTTTCATATACCACAGCTTGTTCAGCCATTCCCCAATTGATGGGCATCCCTTTGATTTCCAATTCTTAGCTACCACAAAAAGAGCTGCTATAAATATTTTTGTACATATGGGTCCTTTTCCCACTTGTGTGATCTCTTTGGGATACAGCCCTAGAAGTGGTATTGCTGGGTCAAACGGTAAGAACATTTTTATAGCCCTTTGGGCATAGTTCCAAATTGTTCTCCAAAATGGCTGGATCAGTTCACAAACTCCACCAGCAATGTAACAATGTTCCAATTTTCCCACATCCTCTCCAGCATTTATCATTTTCCTGTTTTGTTATTTTAGCCAATCTGACAGGAGAGATGTGGTATCTAAGAGTTGTTTTGATTTGCATTTCTCTAATAAGTAGTGATTTCGAGCATTTTTTCATATGCCTATAGATAGCTTTAATTTCTTCCTCTGACAAATGCCTGTTCATATCCTTTGACCATTTCTCAATTGGGAAATGACTTGTATTCCTATATATTTGGTTCAGTTCCCTGTATATTTTAGAAATGAAGCCTTTATGAGAGATACTAGTTGTAAAGATTTTCTCCCAATTTTCTGCTTCCCTCCTAATTTTTGTTGCATTGGCTTTTCGTACAAAAACATTTCAATTTAACATAATCAAAATTATCCATTTTGCATTTTGTAATGCTCTCTATCTCTTGTGGGATCATGAATTCTTTTCTTTTCCATAAATCTGATAAGTAAACTATTCCTTGCTCTCAGGAATTACTTATACTATCAGCCTTTATTCCTAAATCATGAACACATTTTGACTTTATTTTTGTATATGGTGTAAGACATTGGTCTATGCCCAGTTTCTGCCCTATCATTTTCCAATTTTCCCAACAGTTTTTGTGAAATAGTGAATTCTTAGCCCAGAAGCTGTCCTCTTTGGGTTTATCGAAGAGTAGATTGCTATAGTCGTTTACTTCTCCATCTTGTGTTCCTATCCTATTCCACTGATCCACAACTCTGTTTCTTAGCCAGTACCAGGTAATTTTGTTGACTGCTGCTCTATAGTACAGTTTAATATCTGGTATGGCTAGGCCACCTTCCCTAGCATTTCTTTTCATTAATACCCTAGATATTCTAGACCTCTTGTTCTTCCAGATGAATTTTGTTATTATTTTATCCAGCTCTGTAAAATAATTTTTGGTAGTTCAATTGGTATGGCACTGAATAGATAGATTAATTTAGGTAAAATTATCATTTTTATTGTATTAGCTCAGCCTAGTCATGAGCAACTGATATTTTTCCATTTATTCAGATCTGACTTTATTTGCATGAAAAGTGTTTCATAATTATGTTCATATAGGCCCTGGGTTTGTCTTGGCAAATAGACTCCCAAATATTTTATAGTTTCTACAGTAACTTTGAATGGAATCTCTCTCTCTATCTCTTGCTGTTGGGCTTTGTTAGTAATGTTTAGTAATGCTGAGGATTTATGTGGGTTTATTTTATATCCTGCTACTTTGCTAAAGTTGTTTATTATTTCAAGTAGTTTTTTACTTGATTCTCTAGGATTCTCTAAGTAAATCATCATATCATCTGCAAAAAGTGATAATTTAGCTTCTTCTTTGCCTATTCTAATTCCTTCAATTTCTTTTTCTGCTCTTATTGCTACAGCTAACGTTTCTAGTACCAAATTGAATAGTAGGGGTGATAATGGACATCCTTGTTTCACTCCTGATCTTATTGGGAATGCATCTGGCTTATCCCCATTACAAATAATGCTTGTTGATGGTTTTAGGTAAATGCCATTTATAATTTTAAGGAAGGCTCCATTTATTCCTATGCCTTCTAGTGTTTTTAATAGGAATGGGTGTTGTATTTTGTCAAAGGCTTTTTCTGCGTCTATTGAGATGATCATATGGTTTCTGCCAGTTTTGTTGTTGATATGGTCAATTATGCTAATAGTTTTCCTAATATTGAACCAGCCTTGCATTCCTAGAATAAATCCTACCTGGTCATAGTGTATTATTCTTGTGATAAGTTGCTGCAATCTTTTTGCTAATATTTTATTTAAAATTTTTGCATCAAATTCATTAGGGAAATTGGTCTATAATTTTCTTTCTCTGTTTTGACTCTACCTGGTTTGGGTATTAGTACCATATTTGTGCCATAAAAAGAATTTGGTAGGACTCCTTCTTCACCTATTTTCCCAAATAGTCTACAAAGTATAGGAATTAATTGTTCTTTAAATGTTTGATAGAATTCACATGTAAAACCATCTGGCCCTGGAGATTTTTTCCTAGGGAGTTCATTGATGGCTTGCTCAATTTCTTTTTCTGAGATAGGGTTATTTAGAAATTTTACTTCCTTTGCTGTTAACCTGGGTAATTTATGTTTTTGTAGATATTCATCCATATCTCTAAGGTTGTCAAATTTATGGGCATACAATTGGTCAAAATAATTCCTAGTTATTGTTTTGATTTCCTCTTCATCAGAGATGAGCTCACCCTTTTCATTTTTGATACTGGTAGTTTGATTGTCTTCTTTCTTTTTTAATCAAATTGACCAAAGGTTTATCAATTTTATTGGTTTTTTTCATAAATCCAGCTTTTGGTTTTATTTATCAATTCAATAGTTTTATTGGTTTCAATTTTATTAATCTCTCCTTTGACTTTCAGTACTTCTAATTTTGTAATTAATTGGGAATTTCAGTTTGCTCTTTTTCTAGCTTTTTCAGCTGTATGCCCAAATCATTGATCTCCTTTTTCACTATTTTATTCATGTAAGCATTTAGAAATATAAAACTTCCCCTAAGAACTGCTTTTGCTGCATCCCATAAGTTTTGGTATGTTGTCTCGTTATTGTCATTCTCTTGAATGAAGTTATTAATTGTTTCTCTGATTTGTTCCTTGGCCCACTCATTCTTTAGAATTAGATTAGTTTCCAATTAATTTTTAGCTTATTTTTCCATGGTTCTTTGTTACAAATAATTCTTATTGCATCATGATCTGAAAAGTATGCTTTGACTACTTCTGCCTTTCTGCACTGGATTGTGAGGTTTTTATGCCCTAGTACATGGTCAATTTTTGAGTATGTGCCATGTACTGCTGAGAAGAAAGTATATTTCTTTTTATCCCCATTCACTTTTCTCCAGAGGTCTATCATGTCTGCCTTTTCTAACATTCTATTTACCTCCTTAACTTCTTTCTTATTTATTTTGAGGTTAGATTTATCAAGTTCAGAAAGGGGGAGGTTGAGGTCTCCCAATATTATAGTTTTGCTGTCTATTTCTTCCTGTAACTCCCTTAACCTCTCCTCTAAGAATTTGTATGCCATACCACTTGGTGCATATATGTTAAACAATGATATTGCTTCGTTGTTTATGGTGCCTTTTAGCAGGATGTAATGTCCTTCCTTATCTCTTTTAATTAAATCTGTCTGAGATTAGGATTGCTACACCTGCTTTTTTTACTTTAGCTGAGGCACAATATATTTCACTCCAGCCTTTTACCTTTACCCTGTGTGTATCTCCCTGTTTCAAATGTGTTTTTTGTAAACAGCATATTATAGAATTATGGTTTTTAATCCATTCTGCTATCTGCTTCCATTTTATGGGAGAGTTCATCCCATTCACGTTCACAGTTATGATTTCTATCTCTGTCTTTTTCTCCATCCTATTTCCCCCTGTTTATGGTTTTATTTCTCCCTTTCCCCTTCCACTCATCAACAAAGTTTTGCTTTTGACCGCCGCCATCCTCAGTTTACCCTCCCTCTTTATTCCCCTCCCTTATCTTACCATTTCCCACTTGCTACTTCTCCCCTCCCTTCTGACCACTCCCCTCCCTTTTATCCCCCTTTCCCCTCCTACTTCCTGTAGGACAAGTTAGATTTCTATACTTATCAGGGTATGTTATTCCCTTCTTGAACCAGATCAGATGACAGTAAAGCTCAAATATTGCTCTTCTCCCTCCCTTCTTTCGCTCTAGTATAATATGTTTTTGTGCCTCTTCATTTGGTGTAATTTCCCCTTTTCTACTACCTCCTTATCTCTTCTCTCATAGCCCTCCCTTTACATCTCTTAATTATGTTTTTTATCCTTATATCAAGTATTTTATAAAGGCATGCACAATCTATGTGTACCCCTTTCCGTTGTCATAATAGCTGTACTATTCTCAACACTGACATATATATGTATATATATAAAACATACATAAGATGATATAATCCTATATAAAGATACAAATAATTTGCCCTTATTGATTAAAAAGGTTTGTGAGGGTTTCCCCCCCATTTACCTTTTTATGGCTCTCTTGAGTTTTGTATTTGGAGATCAAATTTTCCATTGAGTTCTGGCCTTTTCATCGGGAAGGTCTGGAATTCCCTTATTTCGTTGAATGCCCATCTCCTTGCCTGAAAAATTATGCGTAGTTTTGCTGGGTGGTTGATCCTTGGTTGTAGTCTGAGCTCCTTTGCCCTTTGGAATATCATATTCCAATTTCTCCTGTCTTTTAATGTGGAAGCTGAGAGATCCTGCGTGATCCTGACTGTAGTTCCACGATATTTGAATTGTTTCTTTTTGGCTGCTTGAAGTATTTTCTCCTTGACTTTGTAATTCTGAAATTTAGCTATAATATTTCTTGGTGTTTTCAGTTTGGGATGTCTTTCAGGGGGTGATCAGTGAATTCTTTAAATGACTGTTTTGCCTTCTGGTTCTAGGACCTCTGGGCAGTTGTCCTTTATAATTTCTTCAAAGATACTGTCAAGGCTCAGTTTTTCATCGTGGATTTCTGGTAGACCAATAACTCTTAAATTGTCTCTCCTGGATCTGTTTTCCAGGTCAGTTGTTTTCCCAATCAGATATTTCATATTTTTTTTTCTAGTTTTTCATTCTTTACATTTTGTTTTACTACTTCTTGATGCCTCATAGATTCATTAGCTTCCACTTGCTCAACTCTAATTTTTAATGAGTTAGTGTCTTCATTTTGCTTTTGAGTCTCCTTTTCCAATTGGTTGATTTTACCTCTCAGGGTGTCATTTTCTCTATTTAGATTCTGAATCTCCATAGCCATTTCGCCAGTCTTATTCTTTAGGAACTTGATTTCATCAGTGGATTTTTTTCCATTTTTTCTTTTACCTCCCTAAATTGGTTTTTAAAATCCTCCTTCAGCTCTTCCAGTAATGCTTTTTGGGCTGGAGACCAGTTCACATTACCTTTTGAGGTATCAGATGTGGCTATAGTGTCGTTGCTATCCTCTTCCAAGTTGCTATTTTGATCATGCCTGTCTCCATAAAAAGAATCAATGGTCCTTGGTTTTTTTGTGTTCTTCATGTCGGTTAGCCTTTTCCTGGCTTTACAATAAATTTCTGCTTTTGGGGCTCAAGGCTCTCTGTCCCAGCTTTCTTATTCTGGGGATTGTGAGTCCAGTTGTTGACTTCATGAATTATAGCCTTTAGTTTCCTGAGGTGTGGGGGAGGGGTCTGGCTGCCTGATGTCTCTTTCCCTAGGGTTGCTCTCCAGCACTGTTGCTCTTCAGCAATGGTCTCAGTTCTTTGTTGTTTGAGCTGGTGTCTGGCACTTCGCCTGGGGGAGCAAGATTACGTCTGGGCTCCTGGTGTTGATCCCTGCTGGCTCTGCCCCTCTGGGACTAATGAACTTCTACTATTTGGCCACTGAAGCCCCACTTCTATCTCCTCTATTCCAGTGTTGTTTTTTTCCGAGGAATTCTTTGGGTGAGGAGAAGAGGAATTAGAGCCGTTTACCTGGCTCATTTCATACCTTTGGACTGCAGGCCTCAGGAGTTGATATTTCATGGCCGGTGACGTTGCACTGCCTCTCATCACTTCCACAGACTGCCGTCCTGTGTTGGGAGGCCTGGGGATCTCCGACGGTTTCGGGCACCCAGCCTTTTCCCACCCTGTCTCCCACATAGGTTTCCTGGCCGGCCACTTCCACTTTGGTGCTGTCTGGAGCAGCTCCACACGGCAGGTGCTCTCCAAGCTTTCAGATTCGTTCCTTCGGCCTTTCCGACTCTTCTGGCTTGGAAATTTGCCCCACTCAGACTGTTCACAGTTTCTAACTCTCTCAGATCTGCTCAAATTCACTTTTTTATAGGAATCTGACAGACCTTTTGAGAGAGCTCCAGTAAGACGCTGTTTTCATGTGGCCATCTTGGCTCTGCCCCGCTCACATGTTTATTGCCAAGTATTTTTAGTTTGCCATTGTACATGTACTTTTCACAAGAGAAACCAAAGTGATTAGCAATTTGGATTGGTCAATGTCCTGGAAGATAATTATTGAGTAGTAATGAACAAGAACTGGGAAAGATGATAAAGAATCACTATACTATTGTACGTACCATATTTGAGATTTCTAATTAACTACTATTAGTTAAAATTCAAAATTCTAGCTTAGAAATGTGAACCCTAGTGGAATAAGACACAGGAATGAAAGTTTCAATTGAAGAAACTTTTGTTGAGTTATAAAAACACTAGAGTACAATTTGATACTACATAAATAAAAGCCTTCCTTTTTCTTCTAAATTTTATTTGGCTAATTTTTTTAGTTTTCCTTTTTTTAGTACCTGCCACCTTCTTCTTTTTTGAAGCATATTTTTCATATTTTTATTATTTAATACTTTTAGTTTTTGACATTGATTTTCACAAGATTTTGAGTTACAAATTTTCTCTCCATTTCTACCCTACCCCCGCCCCCCAATACAAGGTGGCATATATTTCAATTGCCCTTTCCCCAGCCTGCCCTCCCTTCTGTCACCCCACTACCCACTATCTCCTTTACCCTTACTTTCTTGTAGGGAAAGACAGATTTCTATGTCCTATTGCCTGTGTATCTTATTTCCCAGTTGCGTGTAAATACAACTTTTTTTGAGCATTGCATTTAGAACTTTAACTTCCAAATTCTCTACCTTCTTCTCTTCCCACCCATACTCCTTGAGAAGGCAAGCAATTCAGCATAGGCCACACATGTGTCATTATGCAAAACACTTTCATAAGTGTCATGTTGTGAAAGACTAACTATATTTCCCTCCATCCTCTCCTGTCAACCTTTATTCAATTTTCTCCCTTGACCCTGTCCCTTTTTTAAAGTCTTTGCTTTTGATTACCTCTTCCCCCAATTTCCCCTCCCTTCTATCATCCCCCCTCTCTTATCCCCTTCCCCCTTACTTTCCAGTAATGTAAGATGCCCAATTGAGTGTGTATGTTATTCCCTCCTTAAGTCAAATCCAATGAGAGCAAGATTCACTCATTCCCTTTCACCTACCACCTCTTCCCTGCCAACATAACTGCTTTTCCTTGCCGCTTTTATGTGAGATAATTTACCCCATTCTATCTCTTCCTTTCTCTTCTCAATATATTCCTCTCTCACCTCTTAATTTTATTTTTTTAAGATATCACTTCTTCTTATTCAAATCACCCTGTGCCCTCTGTCTATATATTCCCCTCAACTACCCAAATACTGAGAAAGGTCTCATGAATTACAAATATCATCTTTCCATGTAGGAATGTAAACAAAACAGTTCAACTTTAGTAAGTTCCTTATGATTTCTCTTTCCTGTTTACCTTTTCATGCTTTTCTTGATTCTTGTATTTGAAACTCATATTTTCTATTCAGCTCTGGTCTTTTCATTGAGAAAGCTTGAAAGTCCTTTATTTTATTGAAAATCCATATGTTGCCTTGGAGTATTATACTCAGTTTTGCTGGGTAGGTGATTCTTGGTTTTAATCCTAGCTCCTTTGACCTCTGGAATATCATATTCCAAGCCGTACAATCCCTTAATGTAGAAGCTGCTAGATCTTGTATTATCCTGATTGTGTTTCCACAATACTCAAATTGTTTCTTTCTGGCTGCTTGCAATATTTTCTTTTTAACCTGGGAACTCTGTAATTTAGTGACAATATTCCTAGGAGTTTTCTTTTGGGGATCTTTTGCAAGAGGCAGTTGGTGGATTCTTTCAATTTTTATGTGATCCTCTGGTTCTAGAATATCAAGGCAGTTTTCCTTGATAATTTCTTGAAAGATGATGTCTAGGCTCTTTTTTTGATCATGGCTTTCAGGTAGTCCAATAATTTTTTAAATTATGTCTCCTGGATCTATCCTCCAGGTCAGTGGTTTTTCCAATGAGATATTTCACAGTCTTCAATTTTTTGCATTCTTTTGATTCTGTTTTATAATCTTTTGATTTCTCATAAAATCACTAGCTTCCACTTGTGCCAGTGTAATTTTTTTTAAATTAATTTATTTAATATATTTAGTTTTCAGTATTGATTTTCACAAGAGTTTGAATTACAAATTTTTTCCCCATTTCTGCCCCCCCGCCCATTCCAAGATGGCATATATTCTGGTTGCCCCGTTCCCCAGTCAGCCCTCCCTTCTGTCACCACACTCCACTCCCATCCCCCTTTCCCTTCCTTTCTTGTAGGGCAAGATAAATTTCTATGCCCCATTGCCTGTGGATCTTATTTCCTAGTTTCATGCAAAAACTTTTTTTTTGTTTTTGAACATTTTTAAAACTTTGAGTTCCAAATTCTCTCCCCTCTTCCCTCCCCATCCACCCTCCCTAAGAAGGCAAGCAATTCAACATAGGCCACATGTGTATCATTATGTAAAACCCTTCCAAAACACTCATGTTGTGAAAGAGTAACTATATTTTGCTCTTTCCTAACCTATCCCCCTTTATCGAATTTGCTCCCTTGACCCTGTCCCTTCTCGAAAGTGTTTGTTTTTATTACTTCCTTCCCCTATCTGCCCTTCCTTCTATCATCCCCCCTTTTTATCTCCTTCCTCCTTCTTTCCTGTGGGGTAAGATACCCAATTGAGTGTGTATGGTATTCCCTCCTCAGGTCAAATCCGATGAGAGCAAGATTCACTCATTCCCCCTCACCTGCCCCCCCTTCCCTTCCTACAGAACTGCTTTTTCTTGCCACTTTTATGCGAGATAATTTACCCCATTCTATCTTTCCCTTTCTCCCTCTCTCAATATATTCCTTTCTCATCCCTTAATTTGATTTGATTTTTTTAGATGTCATCTCTTCCTGTTCAACTCACCCTGTGCCCTCTGTCTATATATATATATATATATATGTGTGTGTGTGTGTGTGTGTGTGTGTGTGTATATGTATATATATGTATATATGTATATATATGTATACACACATACATATATACATACATATATATATATATTTATACATACACACACATACATATACATGCATATTCCCTACAGCTACCCTAATAGTGAGGTCTCATGAATCAGGCACATCATCTTTCCATGTAGGGATGTAAACAAAACAGTTCAACTTTAGTTAAGTCCCTTGTGATTTCTTTTTCTTGTTTACCTTTTCATGCTTCTCTTGATTCTTGTGTTTGAAAGTCAAATTTTCTGTTCAGCTCTGGTCTTTTCACTGAGAAAGCTTGAAAGTCCTCTATTTTGTTGAAAATCCATATTTTGCCTTGGAGCATGATACTCAGTTTTGCTGGGTAGGTGATTCTTGGTTTTAATCCTAGCTCCATTGACCTATGGAATATCATATTCCAAGCCCTTCGATCCCTTAATGTAGAAGCTGCTAGAACTTATGTTATTCTGATTGTGTTTCCACAATACTCAAACTTGCTGCTTGCAATGTTTTCTCCTTGATCTGGGAGCTCTGGAATTTTGCAACAATATTCCTAGGAGTTTTCTTTTTGGGATCTATTTGAGGAGGCGATCTGTGGATTCTTTCAATTTCTATTTGACCCTCTGGCTCTAGAATATCAGGGCAGTTCTCCTTGATAATTTCTTGAAAGATGGTATCTAGGCTCTTTTTTGATCATGGCTTTCAGGTAGTCCAATAATTTTTAAATTATCTCTCCTGGATATATTTTCCAGGTCAGTGATTTTTCTAATGAGATAGTTACATTGTCTTCCACTTTTTCATTCCTTTGGTTCTGTTTTATAATATCTTGATTTCTCATCAAGTCACTAGCTTCCACTTGCTCCAATCTAATTTTTAAAGTAGTGTTTTCTTCAGTGGTCTTTTGGACCTCGTTTTCCATTTGGCTAATTCTGCCTTTCAAGGCATTCTTCTCCTCATTGGCTTTTTGGAGATCTTTTGACATTTGAGTTTGTCTATTTTTTAAGGTGTTGTTTTCTTCAGTATTTTTTTCTGTATTTTTTGGGTCTCCTTTAGCAAGTCATTTACTTGTTTGTGATGGTTTTTTCGCACCATTCTCATTTCTCTTTCCAATTTTTCCTCTACTTCTCTAACTTGCTTTTCTAAATCCTGTTTGAGCTTTTCCATGGCCTGAGACTGGTTCGTGTTTTTCTTGGAGGCTTTTGATGTAGGCTCTTTGACTTTGGTGGTTTCTTCTTGCTGTATGTTTTGGTCTTCTTTGTCACCAAAGAAAGATTCTATAGTCTCAATACTTTTATGCTGCTTGTTCATGTTCCCAGCCAACTACTTGACTCTTGAACTTTTTGTCAGGGTATGACTGCTTTTAGAATGGAGAGTACTTTGTCCCAAGCTTTAGGGGCCTTGCACTGCTGTTTTCAGAACTCCTCCTACTCCACAGTCACCACAAGCTCTGCCACAGTACTGCTCCTCCTCGCCCCAGAACTGCCAACCAGGATCGCAACCCACATCCAAGCATCTGCTGATTCATTCCTCCCATCTTGTGGGCCAGGGACTTGGGAATCAGATGATGCTCTGGAGGTAGCCACAGGAGGTTCCTGCTGCTGAGATACCTCCAGCTGCCTCACCTCCACTGCCTCAGAGCAGGGGCCTGACCATGCGCTACTCTAACCCAGATCCAGCAGTTTTCCCACTAACCTGCTCTGTTGTCTTTGGCATTTATGGGTTGAGATGTCTGGTAACTGGCACAGCTCAGTGGCCCTAAGGCCTGCTTCTGCCCCACTCCTGGTCTGGTTGGTCCTGGCACGGCCCACGCTGAGCTGTGCTCCACTCCCAGCATGATGGGTAAGAACCTTCCCAGCAACCATTCAGGCTGTCTTTGGCTGGAGACTTGCTTCCCTCTGTTATTTTGTGGGTTCTGTAGGTCTAGAATTTGTTCAGAGTCATTTTTACAGTTGTTTGGAGGGACTTGGGGGAGAGCTTAAGAGAGTCCCTATTTTCCAGCCACTATCTTGGCTCCATCTTGGCTGATTTTTAATCTATAGGAACATTTCAATTATGTCCACATAATAACTTTTCAAGTTAGTTTGGCAAAGTGTAGTTTTGAATTTTAATACATCTACAATTAAGTCATAGGCAAGAATAGTTTATAAGCTAATATGTTTTATACAATCTTGCTTTATATAATAAGGTAGATTTTTTAAAAATTTTTAATGATTGCTTTGGGGAAGAACATGAGATAGCAAATATGTGAATTAGAAAGTTTGAGGTTTAGTTCCAATTATGCATTTCACCAATCTGACTATAAAGTTCTTTATATTAGTTTTGGTGGGAATAAATATAAAAGATAATTTGAAAACTTCAGAAAATATTGAAATACAGATTTCGAATCCAGTGAAGCAGTGTGACAAAGTACAAAGAATGCTTAATTTGAAATGAAAAAACCTGAGTTAAAATGTTTACCTTAGTAATTATTTGATGTGAGACTTTGGGCAACTTGATTAGCTTTCCTGGGTTACAGTTGTTTCCTTACTTAGGAAATATGGGCATTGGATTAGACAATTTCTGAATTCTAACTTTACAATCCATTGAGCTGGTAATAATGATTTCAGTTAAAAGCATGTTCAGCAGTCTAACAAAAAGCTGATTTTTTCAATACCTGAGCTTTGAAAACTAAGAATTAGTGGTTAGTTATGTGATTCTAAATATTAGAAGATATAAAGGTATAAAAAATTAAGATATCCATCTGAAATGCCATTCCAGGATACAATTTTTCTATACATCTTTCAGAAGTGCAGACACAGAGTTTAGGTATTCATTACAAATAATTCCCTGTAGTACTTTACACTCATGGCAGGATATTTTTAAGTCATTCCCCTTCCACATAAGTTCACTTTCCTTATGAGCCTATGCTACAGGAAGAAGAACAACATCAGCTACAAAATCAGGTAAAACTGATGTGAGTGAAAACACTTTGTAGCTGGCATACCCAGATAAACTAAGTCAACCAGAATTTTGTGGCTTTCCTTCACCTCTCAACACAGAAAAGAATCGACGATGAAGGCATGCAACTAAGGAGACATTCTCCTGTTTCCTGAGGTGCTGCATTTCCCTTCTGCACTTCCTCTTCTTGCTCTACGTTTCATTGTTCCCTCTTTCTCTTGCTTTCGCACTAGAGCCCCATCTCCCTCTCCTGTGTGGAGTGCCCTCTGCCTATTCCTCCATAGCAAGTCTTGCTTTTGTCATTTCCATTTGCTCCAAAAGAGAAGAAGCTCTGGAAATCAAGAAGCAACCATACACTCTCATACTTTATAAATGCAGAAACGATCAGCCTTTTGGACATGAGATGCAGCTACCAGGACAATCATAGGAGAGCCATGTCTTTGGGCCAGCATACACTTTGCTCAAGGACTAGCAGTGGGTCCCTAAGGGAATTCTGGAAATCCAAGGCAAGGCCATGGATCCAGGATGCCATTGCTCATCAGCCATTCTCATCTCTGCTGCCCTTTCGTAGCCCGCTGAGGCCATAACTGGGGCACTTTTCTTCTAAACACCTATATCAATAGGCCCACCTCCATACACACAGCCCAGGGTCCATCCCTGTATGCCTAGACACACACTTTCACACCAAAGAGCTGCTTCATCAAAGGTTTCCCTGGCATTCCCATCTCCTGAACATGGAATTTGCCGTGTTTTCTCCACCTAGAAACAGTCACGTCCATAGGAACCATTGGGACAAACAGAACTGAAACAAGTGTGACAAGCATATCAGCTCCATGGACCACCGTCAGCTATAGTGC
Organism: Trichosurus vulpecula; assembly: GCF_011100635.1. Lineage (NCBI taxonomy): Eukaryota > Metazoa > Chordata > Mammalia > Diprotodontia > Phalangeridae > Trichosurus > Trichosurus vulpecula. The sequence goes on along the minus strand of NC_050577.1, from coordinate 212,062,312 downwards.
AGACACAGAAGGTAAGTGGTATATCAGGGATGTATCAGGGCTCGTCTGGCCTCTGCTATCCCCTTTGGAAAGTCTCCTTCTTGCTAGGCACCAAAGTGCAAAGACAGCCTCACTCTAGGCATGGCACAATACTTTCAGCATTCATTCCTTACCTTGCTCCCATCAGATGCCACCTGCCAAGGATCGGACAGGCCAATGACACCAAAAAGGGGAGGTGACAAGAGGGTTACCACATTGGCGTCGTCAAGCCATACAATACCCGCTCCCAGCAGCCACTTGCCATCCTCTCATTTGGCCTTAATCAGCGTTCAGGAAACTGACCATCTGCTTCCTTCTTCTCTTCATATGGAGTCCATTAGCATCTGGGAACCTTTCTCTGAAAGGTTCCACATGTGTAGGGGAGAAGTGGTAGCAACTTGCGTCTGCTGAGGAGTCCCAAGATATTTCCACAGTGAAGTCAAACCTTTTGAGCCATTTCTCTACTCTCCTGAACCAAAGTTGTACTTTTAAATCATCCATTTCCCCGATCAGGACTGCCACCTCAATGCCTTTGTCCATGTCCAAACTTCCAAAGCACGGAAACAAATTGACCACTTTCCTAATTTTTGTTTTCTGGGAGGAAACACATTAGACCTATAAAGCACACAAAACAAACCCAATCTCCCTCACTGTCTCCTTCTCACTTTCTCCTTCTCTCTCTCTCTCTCTCTCTCTCTCTCTCTCTCTCTCTCTCTCTCTCTCTTCTTTCTTAATCTCTACCTTCCTCATAGACAGAAACACAGAGATATACACACAGACGTACAAACACACATACAAAACAGAGACACAGAGCCAGCTGTGAAAACACATATTTTCACAATGAATGTCAGCCATGCACACAAACATCATGGGTGAGAAATGATAATTCTCCAATGCCCAAACTAGCTAGTGCTGGAAGCATTGGCTCAGCACCCTCCCTCCCGAGTTCACCAGCAAATGATATGGTTAGGCAATAGGCAAGGCCATGTAGATAACAAACAGAAGCAAGATGAGAATCGGCCAATGGAGGAAAGCAATCTGCCATGTGACATAGACCCCTGTTTAGTGCAAGTTTTCTGCACTCCACATAAGCAGTCCACGGCCATTGGCCAATATCTGATTCTCCATTTCTCCTTTGTCTGCGAAGCAATCCTGACGACAGCAGCAGCCAGTGGGACGAGTAGCGCTCAAAGCACCACTAAGGCAAGTTCAGCAGCTGGGAGCAGCGTTTCCAGTGGAGCCACCAAAGGTGAGTGGCATATCACAGGTCTTCTGGGAGCTTGGTGTCTCTGCTTGCAAGTCTCCTTCTTGAGAAGCCGCTGCAGGTGAACAGCTAGAGCGTTCCCTCTCTTCCTCCTCAGGAAGCATGGAGCTCCTAGACTTCCTTGCCTCTTTCAGGGGCAACCACATAGCCTCAACAGCCAAGGCAGTGCAGTTGACAGGCAGCCCCTGCTTTCTAATTGGCCGGGACAGGCAGGCCAGCCAGGCCAGGCAGTGCCATATGCCATGTAGACTTGGAGAAGTATCAAAGACGCAAGCTTACTTGGCGGCTTTCAGACCAGCGATTCTTGCTTTGGGGTCTCTGATAGCCTCTGAAAGCCACGGCTTTCCTTCACCTCGAAGCCCCGACAAGAATCCACTGTACGGGCATGCAACGAAGGAGATATTCTCCTGTTTGCCAAGGTGCTGCAAAGGCCGAATTTCCCTTCTGCACTTCCTCTTCTTGCTGCACATTTCATTATTCCCTCTTTCTCTTGCTTTGGCACTAGAGCCCCATCTCTCTCTCTCCCACATGGGAGAGCAGCCTCTGCCTATTCCTCCACAGCAAGTCTCTCCTTTGCCATTTCTCTTTGCTGCAAAAGAGAAGAAGCTCTGCAAATCAAGAAGCAAGCATAGCCACTCATGCTCCATCGAGGCAGAAACCATCAGCCTTTTGGACATGAGATGCGGCCAGCAGGACAATCCTAGGAGAGCCATGTTTTGGCGCTCAGGGACTAGCAGGGGCGCCCTCAGAGAATTCTGGAAATCCAAGGCAAGGCCATGGATCCAGGATGCCATTGCTCATCAGCCATTCTCATCTCTGCTGCCCTTTCGTAGCCCGCTGAGGCCATGACTGGGCCCCTCTTCTTCTAAACAGCTATATCAATAGGCCCACCTCCATACACACAGCCCAGGCTCCATCCCTGCAGTCCTAAGCACACACCTTCACACCAAAGAGCTGCTTCATCAAGGGTTTCCCTGGCATTCCCATCTCCCGAACATGGCATTTGTCATTTCTTCTCCACCTAGAAGCAGTCACGTCCACAGGAGCCGCTGGGACAAACAGAGCCGCAAGCAGCACAACAGGAAGTTCAGCTGCAGGCACCACCACCAGCTCCAGTGCAGGCACTCAAGGTGAGTGGTATATCAGGGATGGATCAGGGCTCTTCTGGCCTTTGCTATGCCCTTTGGAAAGTCTCCTTCTTGCTAGATACCAGAGTGCAAAGGCAGCCTCTCTCTAGGCATGGCACGATACTTTCTGCATTGATGCCTTCCCTTGCTCCCATCACGTGCTACCGGCCTAGGAGCAGACAGGCCAACGACCCCACGTCGCAAGTGTGACAAGAGGGTTACGATTTTAGCCTTGCCAGGCCATCCCATAACCCGCTCCCAGCACCCACTCGCCATCCTACCTTTGCATTGCAAACCCCTTTCTCATTTGGCCTTGATCTGCTTCCAGGCCACTGAGACTCTGCTTCCTTCTTCTCTTCATATGGACTCCATTACCATTTGGGAACCTTTCTCTCAAAGTTTCCTTTCTTCTCAAAGTAGAGGACAAGTGAAAACACTTTCCATCTGCTGAGGAGTGCCAAGAGATTTCCCAAGCTCACTCAGCCTGTTTGGCCCATTTCTCCATTCTTCCTCTTCCACGTTGGACTTTTCACTCTTCCCTTCCCTATACAGGACTTTGAACAAAATGTCTTGGTCCACGTGCAAACTACCAATCCACCCAACCAAATTCCCCCATTTCCTCATTTCTCTTTTCTGGGACGCAACACATTAGTCCCATAAGACACGCAAAACAAACCCACTCTCCCTCTCTCTCGCTCCCTGTCTCTCTCTCTCTGTCTCTCTCGGGCTCCCTCTCTCTCTCTCTCTCTCTGTCTCTGTCTCTCTCTCTCTCTCTCTCTCTCTCTCTCTCTCTCTCTCGCACTATCTCTTGCTCTCCCTCTCTCTTTCTCTTAGACAGAAACACAGAGATATACACACACACATACAAACACACATACAAACAGAGACACACAGCCATCCATGAACACACATATTTTCACAGAGAACGTCAGCCATGCAGGCACGCAAGGTGTCCACTTTCCTTCGGGATTGTCCCAGATGCTGAGATCTGCTCAAGACCTTAACTTCCAAAGCCCCGGGTCTCTCAGTACATCCAGGGCCATCTTCAGTCATTGTGATCTGTAGCTCCCCCCTGGAACCACATGCCTCATGAGGAGAAATTCGGGCTGTTGACTTTGCAAAGACTTGCGAGCCTTCTTTCCATGGCATTTGCATGTCATGGCATCATGTCGCTGATGTCATGGTCCCCTTTGAGATGGAAAGACAAAGAAGAGCCCTGAAGGCCATGACAGACCAGTCTTCCCATGTGTGATTTTTCCTCTTCCTTGCAGGCACAAGTGGAACATCATGGGTGACAAATGATAATTCTCGAATGCCCAAACTAGCTAGTGCTGGAAGCATTGGCTCAGCACCCTCCCTCCCGTGTTCACCAGCAAATGATATGGTTAGGCAATAGGCAAGGCCATGTAGATAACAAACAGAGGCAAGATGAGAATCGGCCAATGGAGGAAAGCAATCTGCCATGTGACAAAGACCCCTGTTTAGTGCAAGTTTTCTGCACTCCACATAAGCAGTCCATGGCCATTGGCCCAATATCTGATTCTCCATTTCTCCTTTGTCTGAGAAGCAATCCTGACGACAGCAGCAGCCAGTGGGACGAGTAGCGCTCAAAGCACCACTAAGGCAAGTTCAGCAGCTGGGAGCAGCGTTTCCAGTGGAGCCACCAAAGGTGAGTGGCATATCACAGGTCTTCTGGGAGCTTGGTGTCTCTGCTTGCAAGTCTCCTTCTTGAGAAGCCGCTGCAGGTGAACAGCTAGAGCGTTCCCTCTCTTCCTCCTCAGGAAGCATGGAGCTCCTAGACTTCCTTGCCTCTTTCAGGGGCAACCACATAGCCTCAACAGCCAAGGCAGTGCAGTTGACAGGCAGCCCCTGCTTTCTAATTGGCCGGGACAGGCAGGCCAGCCAGGCCAGGCAGTGCCATATACCATGCTAGACTTGGAGAAGTATCAAAGACGCAAGCTTACTTGGCGGCTTTCAGACCAGCGATTCTTGCTTTGGGGTCTCTGATAGCCTCTGAAAGCCACGGCTTTCCTTCACCTCGAAGCCCCGACAAGAATCCACTGTACGGGCATGCAACGAAGGAGATATTCTCCTGTTTGCCAAGGTGCTACAAAGGCCGAATTTCCCTTCTGCACTTCCTCTTCTTGCTGCACATTTCATTATTCCCTCTTTCTCTTGCTTTGGCACTAGAGCCCCATCTCTCTCTCTCCCACATGGGAGAGCAGCCTCTGCCTATTCCTCCACAGCAAGTCTCTCCTTTGCCATTTCTCTTTGCTGCAAAAGAGAAGAAGCTCTGCAAATCAAGAAGCAAGCATAGCCACTCATGCTCCATCGAGGCAGAAACCATCAGCCTTTTGGACATGAGATGCGGCCAGCAGGACAATCCTAGGAGAGCCATGTTTTGGCGCTCAGGGACTAGCAGGGGCGCCCTCAGAGAATTCTGGAAATCCAAGGCAAGGCCATGGATCCAGGATGCCATTGCTCATCAGCCATTCTCATCTCTGCTGCCCTTTCGTAGCCCGCTGAGGCCATGACTGGGGCCCTCTTCTTCTAAACAGCTATATCAATAGGCCCACCTCCATACACACAGCCCAGGCTCCATCCCTGCAGTCCTAAGCACACACCTTCACACCAAAGAGCTGCTTCATCAAGGGTTTCCCTGGCATTCCCATCTCCCGAACATGGCATTTGTCATTTCTTCTCCACCTAGAAGCAGTCACGTCCACAGGAGCCGCTGGGACAAACAGAGCCGCAAGCAGCACAACAGGAAGTTCAGCTGCAGGCACCACCACCAGCTCCAGTGCAGGCACTCAAGGTGAGTGGTATATCAGGGATGGATCAGGGCTCTTCTGGCCTTTGCTATGCCCTTTGGAAAGTCTCCTTCTTGCTAGATACCAGAGTGCAAAGGCAGCCTCTCTCTAGGCATGGCACGATACTTTCTGCATTGATGCCTTCCCTTGCTCCCATCACGTGCTACCGGCCTAGGAGCAGACAGGCCAACGACCCCACGTCGCAAGTGTGACAAGAGGGTTACGATTTTAGCCTTGCCAGGCCATCCCATAACCCGCTCCCAGCACCCACTCGCCATCCTACCTTTGCATTGCAAACCCCTTTCTCATTTGGCCTTGATCTGCTTCCAGGCCACTGAGACTCTGCTTCCTTCTTCTCTTCATATGGACTCCATTACCATTTGGGAACCTTTCTCTCAAAGTTTCCTTTCTTCTCAAAGTAGAGGACAAGTGAAAACACTTTCCATCTGCTGAGGAGTGCCAAGAGATTTCCCAAGCTCACTCAGCCTGTTTGGCCCATTTCTCCATTCTTCCTCTTCCACGTTGGACTTTTCACTCTTCCCTTCCCTATACAGGACTTTGAACAAAATGTCTTGGTCCACGTGCAAACTACCAATCCACCCAACCAAATTCCCCCATTTCCTCATTTCTCTTTTCTGGGACGCAACACATTAGTCCCATAAGACACGCAAAACAAACCCACTCTCCCTCTCTCTCGCTCCCTGTCTCTCTCTCTCTGTCTCTCTCGGGCTCCCTCTCTCTCTCTCTCTCTCTGTCTCTGTCTCTCTCTCTCTCTCTCTCTCTCTCTCTCTCTCTCTCTCTCTCTCTCTCGCACTATCTCTTGCTCTCCCTCTCTCTTTCTCTTAGACAGAAACACAGAGATATACACACACACATACAAACACACATACAAACAGAGACACACAGCCATCCATGAACACACATATTTTCACAGAGAACGTCAGCCATGCAGGCACGCAAGGTGTCCACTTTCCTTCGGGATTGTCCCAGATGCTGAGATCTGCTCAAGACCTTAACTTCCAAAGCCCCGGGTCTCTCAGTACATCCAGGGCCATCTTCAGTCATTGTGATCTGTAGCTCCCCCCTGGAACCACATGCCTCATGAGGAGAAATTCGGGCTGTTGACTTTGCAAAGACTTCCGAGCCTTCTTTCCATGGCATTTGCATGTCATGGCATCATGTCGCTGATGTCATGGTCCCCTTTGAGATGGAAAGACAAAGAAGAGCCCTGAAGGCCATGACAGACCAGTCTTCCCATGTGTGATTTTTCCTCTTCCTTGCAGGCACAAGTGGAACATCATGGGTGACAAATGATAATTCTCGAATGCCCAAACTAGCTAGTGCTGGAAGCATTGGCTCAGCACCCTCCCTCCCGTGTTCACCAGCAAATGATATGGTTAGGCAATAGGCAAGGCCATGTAGATAACAAACAGAGGCAAGATGAGAATCGGCCAATGGAGGAAAGCAATCTGCCATGTGACAAAGACCCCTGTTTAGTGCAAGTTTTCTGCACTCCACATAAGCAGTCCATGGCCATTGGCCCAATATCTGATTCTCCATTTCTCCTTTGTCTGAGAAGCAATCCTGACGACAGCAGCAGCCAGTGGGACGAGTAGCGCTCAAAGCACCACTAAGGCAAGTTCAGCAGCTGGGAGCAGCGTTTCCAGTGGAGCCACCAAAGGTGAGTGGCATATCACAGGTCTTCTGGGAGCTTGGTGTCTCTGCTTGCAAGTCTCCTTCTTGAGAAGCCGCTGCAGGTGAACAGCTAGAGCGTTCCCTCTCTTCCTCCTCAGGAAGCATGGAGCTCCTAGACTTCCTTGCCTCTTTCAGGGGCAACCACATAGCCTCAACAGCCAAGGCAGTGCAGTTGACAGGCAGCCCCTGCTTTCTAATTGGCCGGGACAGGCAGGCCAGCCAGGCCAGGCAGTGCCATATGCCATGTAGACTTGGAGAAGTATCAAAGACGCAAGCTTACTTGGCGGCTTTCAGACCAGCGATTCTTGCTTTGGGGTCTCTGATAGCCTCTGAAAGCCACGGCTTTCCTTCACCTCGAAGCCCCGACAAGAATCCACTGTACGGGCATGCAACGAAGGAGATATTCTCCTGTTTGCCAAGGTGCTACAAAGGCCGAATTTCCCTTCTGCACTTCCTCTTCTTGCTGCACATTTCATTATTCCCTCTTTCTCTTGCTTTGGCACTAGAGCCCCATCTCTCTCTCTCCCACATGGGAGAGCAGCCTCTGCCTATTCCTCCACAGCAAGTCTCTCCTTTGCCATTTCTCTTTGCTGCAAAAGAGAAGAAGCTCTGCAAATCAAGAAGCAAGCATAGCCACTCATGCTCCATCGAGGCAGAAACCATCAGCCTTTTGGACATGAGATGCGGCCAGCAGGACAATCCTAGGAGAGCCATGTTTTGGCGCTCAGGGACTAGCAGGGGCGCCCTCAGAGAATTCTGGAAATCCAAGGCAAGGCCATGGATCCAGGATGCCATTGCTCATCAGCCATTCTCATCTCTGCTGCCCTTTCGTAGCCCGCTGAGGCCATGACTGGGGCCCTCTTCTTCTAAACAGCTATATCAATAGGCCCACCTCCATACACACAGCCCAGGCTCCATCCCTGCAGTCCTAAGCACACACCTTCACACCAAAGAGCTGCTTCATCAAGGGTTTCCCTGGCATTCCCATCTCCCGAACATGGCATTTGTCATTTCTTCTCCACCTAGAAGCAGTCACGTCCACAGGAGCCGCTGGGACAAACAGAGCCGCAAGCAGCACAACAGGAAGTTCAGCTGCAGGCACCACCACCAGCTCCAGTGCAGGCACTCAAGGTGAGTGGTATATCAGGGATGGATCAGGGCTCTTCTGGCCTTTGCTATGCCCTTTGGAAAGTCTCCTTCTTGCTAGATACCAGAGTGCAAAGGCAGCCTCTCTCTAGGCATGGCACGATACTTTCTGCATTGATGCCTTCCCTTGCTCCCATCACGTGCTACCGGCCTAGGAGCAGACAGGCCAACGACCCCACGTCGCAAGTGTGACAAGAGGGTTACGATTTTAGCCTTGCCAGGCCATCCCATAACCCGCTCCCAGCACCCACTCGCCATCCTACCTTTGCATTGCAAACCCCTTTCTCATTTGGCCTTGATCTGCTTCCAGGCCACTGAGACTCTGCTTCCTTCTTCTCTTCATATGGACTCCATTACCATTTGGGAACCTTTCTCTCAAAGTTTCCTTTCTTCTCAAAGTAGAGGACAAGTGAAAACACTTTCCATCTGCTGAGGAGTGCCAAGAGATTTCCCAAGCTCACTCAGCCTGTTTGGCCCATTTCTCCATTCTTCCTCTTCCACGTTGGACTTTTCACTCTTCCCTTCCCTATACAGGACTTTGAACAAAATGTCTTGGTCCACGTGCAAACTACCAATCCACCCAACCAAATTCCCCCATTTCCTCATTTCTCTTTTCTGGGACGCAACACATTAGTCCCATAAGACACGCAAAACAAACCCACTCTCCCTCTCTCTCGCTCCCTGTCTCTCTCTCTCTGTCTCTCTCGGGCTCCCTCTCTCTCTCTCTCTCTCTCTGTCTCTGTCTCTCTCTCTCTCTCTCTCTCTCTCTCTCTCTCTCTCTCTCTCGCACTATCTCTTGCTCTCCCTCTCTCTTTCTCTTAGACAGAAACACAGAGATATACACACACACATACAAACACACATACAAACAGAGACACACAGCCATCCATGAACACACATATTTTCACAGAGAACGTCAGCCATGCAGGCACGCAAGGTGTCCACTTTCCTTCGGGATTGTCCCAGATGCTGAGATCTGCTCAAGACCTTAACTTCCAAAGCCCCGGGTCTCTCAGTACATCCAGGGCCATCTTCAGTCATTGTGATCTGTAGCTCCCCCCTGGAACCACATGCCTCATGAGGAGAAATTCGGGCTGTTGACTTTGCAAAGACTTCCGAGCCTTCTTTCCATGGCATTTGCATGTCATGGCATCATGTCGCTGATGTCATGGTCCCCTTTGAGATGGAAAGACAAAGAAGAGCCCTGAAGGCCATGACAGACCAGTCTTCCCATGTGTGATTTTTCCTCTTCCTTGCAGGCACAAGTGGAACATCATGGGTGACAAATGATAATTCTCGAATGCCCAAACTAGCTAGTGCTGGAAGCATTGGCTCAGCACCCTCCCTCCCGTGTTCACCAGCAAATGATATGGTTAGGCAATAGGCAAGGCCATGTAGATAACAAACAGAGGCAAGATGAGAATCGGCCAATGGAGGAAAGCAATCTGCCATGTGACAAAGACCCCTGTTTAGTGCAAGTTTTCTGCACTCCACATAAGCAGTCCATGGCCATTGGCCCAATATCTGATTCTCCATTTCTCCTTTGTCTGAGAAGCAATCCTGACGACAGCAGCAGCCAGTGGGACGAGTAGCGCTCAAAGCACCACTAAGGCAAGTTCAGCAGCTGGGAGCAGCGTTTCCAGTGGAGCCACCAAAGGTGAGTGGCATATCACAGGTCTTCTGGGAGCTTGGTGTCTCTGCTTGCAAGTCTCCTTCTTGAGAAGCCGCTGCAGGTGAACAGCTAGAGCGTTCCCTCTCTTCCTCCTCAGGAAGCATGGAGCTCCTAGACTTCCTTGCCTCTTTCAGGGGCAACCACATAGCCTCAACAGCCAAGGCAGTGCAGTTGACAGGCAGCCCCTGCTTTCTAATTGGCCGGGACAGGCAGGCCAGCCAGGCCAGGCAGTGCCATATACCATCTAGACTTGGAGAAGTATCAAAGACGCAAGCTTACTTGGCGGCTTTCAGACCAGCGATTCTTGCTTTGGGGTCTCTGATAGCCTCTGAAAGCCACGGCTTTCCTTCACCTCGAAGCCCCGACAAGAATCCACTGTACGGGCATGCAACGAAGGAGATATTCTCCTGTTTGCCAAGGTGCTACAAAGGCCGAATTTCCCTTCTGCACTTCCTCTTCTTGCTGCACATTTCATTATTCCCTCTTTCTCTTGCTTTGGCACTAGAGCCCCATCTCTCTCTCTCCCACATGGGAGAGCAGCCTCTGCCTATTCCTCCACAGCAAGTCTCTCCTTTGCCATTTCTCTTTGCTGCAAAAGAGAAGAAGCTCTGCAAATCAAGAAGCAAGCATAGCCACTCATGCTCCATCGAGGCAGAAACCATCAGCCTTTTGGACATGAGATGCGGCCAGCAGGACAATCCTAGGAGAGCCATGTTTTGGCGCTCAGGGACTAGCAGGGGCGCCCTCAGAGAATTCTGGAAATCCAAGGCAAGGCCATGGATCCAGGATGCCATTGCTCATCAGCCATTCTCATCTCTGCTGCCCTTTCGTAGCCCGCTGAGGCCATGACTGGGGCCCTCTTCTTCTAAACAGCTATATCAATAGGCCCACCTCCATACACACAGCCCAGGCTCCATCCCTGCAGTCCTAAGCACACACCTTCACACCAAAGAGCTGCTTCATCAAGGGTTTCCCTGGCATTCCCATCTCCCGAACATGGCATTTGTCATTTCTTCTCCACCTAGAAGCAGTCACGTCCACAGGAGCCGCTGGGACAAACAGAGCCGCAAGCAGCACAACAGGAAGTTCAGCTGCAGGCACCACCACCAGCTCCAGTGCAGGCACTCAAGGTGAGTGGTATATCAGGGATGGATCAGGGCTCTTCTGGCCTTTGCTATGCCCTTTGGAAAGTCTCCTTCTTGCTAGATACCAGAGTGCAAAGGCAGCCTCTCTCTAGGCATGGCACGATACTTTCTGCATTGATGCCTTCCCTTGCTCCCATCACGTGCTACCGGCCTAGGAGCAGACAGGCCAACGACCCCACGTCGCAAGTGTGACAAGAGGGTTACGATTTTAGCCTTGCCAGGCCATCCCATAACCCGCTCCCAGCACCCACTTCGCCATCCTACCTTTGCATTGCAAACCCCTTTCTCATTTGGCCTTGATCTGCTTCCAGGCCACTGAGACTCTGCTTCCTTCTTCTCTTCATATGGACTCCATTACCATTTGGGAACCTTTCTCTCAAAGTTTCCTTTCTTCTCAAAGTAGAGGACAAGTGAAAACACTTTCCATCTGCTGAGGAGTGCCAAGAGATTTCCCAAGCTCACTCAGCCTGTTTGGCCCATTTCTCCATTCTTCCTCTTCCACGTTGGACTTTTCACTCTTCCCTTCCCTATACAGGACTTTGAACAAAATGTCTTGGTCCACGTGCAAACTACCAATCCACCCAACCAAATTCCCCCATTTCCTCATTTCTCTTTTCTGGGACGCAACACATTAGTCCCATAAGACACGCAAAACAAACCCACTCTCCCTCTCTCTCGCTCCCTGTCTCTCTCTCTCTGTCTCTCTCGGGCTCCCTCTCTCTCTCTCTCTCTCTGTCTCTGTCTCTCTCTCTCTCTCTCTCTCTCTCTCTCTCTCTCTCGCACTATCTCTTGCTCTCCCTCTCTCTTTCTCTTAGACAGAAACACAGAGATATACACACACACATACAAACACACATACAAACAGAGACACACAGCCATCCATGAACACACATATTTCACAGAGAACGTCAGCCATGCAGGCACGCAAGGTGTCCACTTTCCTTCGGGATTGTCCCAGATGCTGAGATCTGCTCAAGACCTTAACTTCCAAAGCCCCGGGTCTCTCAGTACATCCAGGGCCATCTCCTTCATTGTGATCTGTAGCTCCCCCCTGGAACCACATGCCTCATGAGGAGAAATTCGGGCTGTTGACTTTGCAAAGACTTCCGAGCCTTCTTTCCATGGCATTTGCATGTCATGGCATCATGTCGCTGATGTCATGGTCCCCTTTGAGATGGAAAGACAAAGAAGAGCCCTGAAGGCCATGACAGACCAGTCTTCCCATGTGTGATTTTTTCCTCTTCCTTGCAGGCACAAGTGGAACATCATGGGTGACAAATGATAATTCTCGAATGCCCAAACTAGC